>NC_084562.2:3375000-3560000 GCF_033978685.3 Nerophis lumbriciformis | reverse complement strand
TGGTAAAAGCCCCGTATGGACCATGCAAAATCCTTATTTCAATTTCACACGCTGTGTTAGTACATAACACGCAAAACGGCCACTTATAGTCAGTGTTGGGACTAACGCGTTACAAAGTAACGCGCTACTGTAACGCCGTTAGTTTCGGCGGTAACTAGTAATCTAACGCGTTATTCTTTTATAGTCAGTAACTCAGTTACCGTTACTACATGATGCGTTACTGCGTTATTTTACGTTATTTTTTATGTAGTATCGGCTAGAAACTGAGGATCTGAGTGTGTTTTATTCCAGCGAAGCAGAGATGTGCTTTTGATTCTTCCTCTGCGCTCTCTGTGTGTGCGTGTGACTGTGTGTCTGAGTGTGGGAAGGGGAGGGGGGGGGGGAGGGGAGGGGAGGGGAGGGGGGGGGGAAGGGGTGCGCAATACAACCGTTGGCCAACAAAAAAGTAACCACAGAACACTATACGACTATACGGTATAGTGTTCTGTGGTTACTTTTTGGTTGGCCAAGCGGACGTGACGACAGGCTGTCCCCACTCAGATCCGCACAGACCGGGAGGGGGCGTGCCTTAAGTCCGGCTGGAAATCGGCAGAAATTTGGAGAATGGTTGTCCCAGGGAGAGGCAGTGAAATTCGGGAGGGTTGGCAAGTATGAGATATTCTCACTTCTTTTCTTTTGTCGAGCACAATTTAGTTAAATGTAAGTTGTGTCTTGGATCAAAGATCTCGTCTACTGCCCAAAACAACAATTCAAATCTGCCTGGTTAGGCTCTGTGTATGTCACGTGTGCCTTCCTTGGGTGAAGCCAGCTTTACAGCTATGTTGTTGATTGATTGATTGATTGATTGAAACTTTTATTAGTAGATTGCACAGTACAGTACATATTCCGTACAATTGACCACTAAATGGTAACACCCAAATACGTTTTTTAACTTGTTTAAGTCGGGGTCCAGATACAGATATATACTATTAAATATATACTAACATCATAATACAGTCATCACACAAGATAATCATCAGGGTATATACATTGAATTATTTACATTATTTACAATCCGGGGTGTGGGGTATGGAGGGGGGGGGGGGGGGGGTTAGGTTTGGTTGGTATCAACACTTCAGTCATCAACAATTGCATCATCAGAGAAATGGACATTGAAACAGTGTAGGACTGACTTGGTAGGATATGTACAGCAAGTAGTGGACACAGAGAGAGAGATCAGAAAGTATAAGAAAAAGTGTCTACATTTGATTATTTACAATCCGAAGAGGTATTATGTGGAAGGGAGGGTGTTAGTTTAGGGTTGTAGTTGCCTGGAGGTGTTCTTTTAGTGCGGTTTTGAAGGAGGATAGAGATGCCCTTTCTTTTACACCTGTTGGGAGTGCATTCCATATTGAAGTGGCATAGAAAGAGAATGAGTTAAGACCTTTATTAGTTCGGAATCTGGGTTTAACGTGGTTAGTGTTAGTGTTAGTGTTATTATGCTGTTTGTTACTTATGTATGTTATGTTGCAGCTATTTAAAATAGTTTTGTCAATTTGTTCTGGCCTGAAATAAATTGGCCCTTTGAAACATATCTTTGTCTTTGTGTGTTGTATGTAGAGCACATTGCTTAGCAGAGTTCAGTGATGCAAATGCATGTCAAGTTGATCAACAGATTGTATTATTCTCCAGTGCAATAACAGTACTGAAATGAAGGCTAAAAGGGCATTAATGGGAGCTTTAAAAAAAAAAAGTAGAAGAAGTAACTAAATAGTTACTTTTCACAGTAACGCATTACTTTTTGGTGTAAGTAACTGAGTTAGTAACTGAGTTACTTTTGAAATAAAGTAACTAGTAACTGTAACTAGTTAGTTTTTCAGTAACTAACCCAACACTGCTTATAGTACACGCTATTTTACTTTTTTTGCACATGCTGTCCAGCGTGTGGTGTTAGGATGTGAATAAATCCGACCTTATGTCTGCATATATAAAGTTCCAAGAACTCCATGTGAGCCAGATTTGATCAATTTGTATTAGTTACACTCATTAAACCAGAGGTGTCAAAGTCGTTTTCACTGAGGGCCACATCGCACTTATGTTTGGCTGCTTCAAACATCCATCCATCCATCCATCCATCCTTTATTACACAATTTTTTTAATGCATTTTATTAGTTGTTTTTTTTTAAACTAAAATGTAAAAAAAAACATGGTATGTTGCAATAATTTCACCTCAAAATTTGGTGTATATTACTGTAAAAGGAAAAACAGTACTGCTGTTTTTATGGTTAAAAAAAAGCAGCTCAGTTGCCAGAATATTACTGTAAAATGTACATTTATTTTTTTACTGTAAATAAAATAAAAGGCAATTTTAGAGTAAAATGTTCGCACTTGAGCTTCCAGTTATGTTAGTTAGTTACGATGTATCACTGTAAATGCCAAAACGACACCACGGTTTATCACAGTAAAAAAAAGTACCGTATTTTTCGGACTATAAGTCGCAGTTTTTTTCATAGTTTGGCAGGGGGTGCGACTTATACTCGGGAGCGACTTACGTGTGAAATTATTTACACATTACCGTAAAATATCAAATAATATTATTTAGCTCATTCACGTAAGAGACTAGACGTATAAGATTTCATGGGATTTAGCGATTAGGAGTGACAGATTGTTTGGTAAACGTATAGCATGTTCTATATGTTATAGTTATTTGAATGATTCTTACCATAATATGTTACGTTAACATACCAGGCACGTTCTCAGTTGGTTATTTATGCGTCATATAACGTACACTTATTTAGCCTGTTGTTCACTATTCTTTATTTATTTTAAATTGCCTTTCAAATGTCTATTCTTGGTATTGGGTTTTATCAAATAAATTTCCCCCAAAAATGTGACTTATACTCCAGTGCGACTTATATATGTTTTTTTTCTTCTGTATTATGCATTTTCTGCAGGTGCGACTTATACTCCGGTGTGACTTATACTCCGAAAAATACGGTACTGTTTTTTTCATTTAGAGAAAAATGCAGTAAAAACCACTGTAAATTTCACAATTGTACCATAAAATGTATTGCTACTTTTACATTGCACAATTTGATGGATAACTTGCTTTGAAATCATTATAATTAGTATTTCTTCCTATTTAAAAAATGGTATGAGAATGCTTGATGATATATTTTTGCATAATTAGACAATATTTAAGCTAACATAATTAGCGATTACATGGAGTAAATGTATTTAATTGGTTCCCCCAAAATAGAAAGAAAGAAAGAATACATTTAGAAAGAAAAGTTACAGTACTTAATTGATTCATATTATTTCCAGGCTTTCGAGGGCCCAATACAATTTAGTGGTGGGCCACATCTGGCCTTGAGTTTGACATATGTGCATTAAACGATTAATCAAAGCAACATAGTATAAAGCAAACCTTTTTTATACTCTAATTAATCAATTAATCGTTGCAGCCCTAGATAGTGGTGTCTTTTAGGTTTACATTTTTTTTACATTTTCAGCCGGTGACATACAGCAGCTTGATTTATTAGGTTCGAAAATAAATATCCATCCATCCATTCATTTTCTCTTGCTTGTCCCTCTTTCCGATGAATGATGAGCAATTTATAAAATACGAATCCAAAGCTGCTGTACAGTAAATCCTTTGTATCCATCTGATGAGCAGGACAGTTCAGGACAAATGTATTGATTAGACTGCAGCCTCTGATTTGACAAGTACCACAGCAGGTGGTTTGCCTTCATGCAAGTGCAGCATGCGTATCCTAACATGCTGCTACAAGACAACTCTGCTGTACCTTGTTGGCTTGTGTTTATGTCAAATAAATTTTAAAGCTCATTATGGCTGTTTTTTTTTCTTCCGTTTTCCATTTTAGCAAACAACGTTTGATGTCTCATTCAGAAAATGTATCGCCCTGTGGGCGCCCTTTTGTGTCACAGTAATTACTGTACAGTAGCACACTAGTGTGCCACGAGATACAGTCTGGTGTGCCGTGGGAGATTATCTAATTTCACCTATTTGGGGTAAAAAAAACATTTTTTGCAAACCAGTAATTAGAGTCTGCAAATGATGTGTTGTTATTGAGTGTCGGTCCTGTCTAGAACTCGGCAGAGTAACCGTGTAATACTCTTCCATATCAGTAGGTGGTAGCACGCAGCTAATTGCTTTGTAGATGTCGGAAACAGCGGGAGGCAGTGTGCAGGTAAAAGGGTGTCTAATGCTTAAAGGCCTACTGAAATGTGATTTTCTTATTTAAACGGGGATAGCAGGTCCATTCTATGTGTCATACTTGATCATTTCGCGATATTGCCATATTTTTGCTGAAAGGATTTAGTAGAGAACATCGACGATAAAGTTCGCAACTTTTGGTCGCTGATAAAAAAGCCTTGCCTCCACCAGAAGTAGCAGACGATATGCGCGTGACGTCACAGGTTGTGGAGCTCCTCACATCTGCACATTGTTTACAATCATGGCCACCAGCAGCGAGATCGATTCGGACCGAGAAAGCGACGATTTCCCCATTAATTTGAGCGAGGATGAAAGATTTGTGGATGAGGAAAGTGAGAGTGAAGGACTAGAGGGCAGTGGGAGCGATTCAGATAGGGAAGATGCTGTGAGAGGCGGGTGGGACCTGATATTCAGCTGGGAATGACTAAAACAGTAAATAAACACAAGACATATATATACTCTATTAGCCACAACACAACCAGGCTTATATTTAATATGCCACAAATTAATCCCTCATAACAAACACCTCCCCCCCTCCCGTCCATATAACCCGCCAATACAACTCAAACACCTGCGCAACACACTTAATCCCACAACCCAAAGTACCGTTCACCTCCCCAAAGTTCATACAGCACATATATTTCCCCAAAGTCCCCAAAGTTACGTACGTGACATGCACATAGCGGCACGCACGTACGGGCAAGCGATCAAATGTTTGGAAGCCGCAGCTGCATGCGTACTCACGGTACCGTGTCTGCGTATCCAACTCAAAGTCCTCCTGGTAAGAGTCTCTGTTGTCCCAATTCTCCACAGGCCAATGGTAAAGCTTGACTGTCATCTTCCGGGAATGTAAACAATGAAACACCGGCTGTGTTATCCGGCACACCAGTCAAGGGGTGCATTCTATGGCGGGGGTGCGTTATCCAGCACAACACCTGCCGCAATACACCGCTTCCCACCTACAGCTTTCTTCTTTGCTGTCTCCATTGTTCATTGAACAAATTGCAAAAGATTCACCAACACAGATGTCCAGAATACTGTGGAATTTTGCGATGAAAACAGACGACTTAATAGCTGGCCACCATGCTGTCCCAAAATGTCCTCTACAATCCGTGACGTCACGCGCAGACGTCATCATACCGAGACGTTTTCAGCAGGATATTTCGCACAAAATTTTAAATTGCACTTTAGTAAGCAAACCCGGCCGTATTAGCATGTGTTGCAATGTTAAGATTTTATCATTGATATATAAACAGACTGCGTGGTCGGTAGTAGTGGGTTTCAGTAGGCCTTTAAACAAAAAAATAAACAAAAGGTGAGTGCCCCTAAGAAAAGGCATTGAAGCTTAGGGAAGGCAACTAGAAACTAAAACTGAACTGGCTACAAAGTAAACAGAAACAAAATGCTGGACGACAGCAAAGACTTACTGTGGAGCAAAGATGGCGTCCACAATGTGCATCCGAACATGACATGACAATCGACAATGTCCCCACAAAGAAGGATAAAAATTGCTAAAACAAGGCAGATGCGGGAAATATCGCTCAAAGGAAGACATGAAACTGCTACAAGAAAATACCAAAAAAAGAGAAAAAGCCACCAAAATAGGAGCGCAAGACAAGAACTAAAACACTACACACAGGAAAACAGCAAAAAACTCCAAATAAGTCACGGTGTGATGTGACAGGTTGTGACAGTACACCTACTTTGAGACAAGAGCTGTATTGATGCATGCTGGGTTATGGTTTAAAGTCATATCCAACAATTGCGACAACGACTTTTTACTGTCAATTGAGTTTCGTTTTTTAATGATTTCTGCTGGTGGTGTGCCTCCGGATATTTTCAACGCAGAAAATGTGCCTTGGCTCAAAAAAGGTTGAAAAACAATGTTCGAGCAAAGTCAAAGGTGTTATCTGGCATGAGATGAGGGGAGCGGTGTTAACTTCTCCATATTCTACACCTCAGACAGCAATACCAATTCCGAGAGAGGATTGCTTTTTTTCCCCCATTTGATGATCTGCTGTCATCCTGCAGCACTGTGTGGCACAGCTGCCTCGGCGCAATGTGATTATCTGTGAATGTTTTTTTTCACCCCGGTACCTTTTATTTACCTTTACAATGTCCCTGTGCACACCAGCTGATGTTTGAATAGAGAATATCACATATATATAAATATATATATGACAGCAGTCATACTAAACCCCACACATTTAGTCTAGGCTGTGTAATATTGACACAAACAATACAATAAAACAGAAAATCTGATGCAGGGAGGGTAAATCGAGTCAGTTACATGTTAGCAACCGTGTGTAGATGTATTGATAACATGAACATGATGTTTGATAAACTTGTTAAGTACATAATAATTACCTTTTTTATTGACACTCTTTGCTCATGCAAAATGGAACACTATTAATCTAAATCAGAGGTGTCAAACTAATTTTAGCTCAGGCCCCGTTTACAACTAAGGATACACCCTGGATAAGGTCATCCAGGGTAAATCCCACCTAACCTTATCTTTGTCCACACACAACAATGCCACCGTTTAAGACCCCCTGCCCCACTCCGTCTGCCGGCGCAACGTGACCTAATACGTACGTCATAGTCACCTCCAGTGTTGCTTTGTGTGCAAGTTCTTAAATTTAACTTATCTGAACAATATCCAGTGTTGTGGTATTTTAATTAACTGGAATCCAGTGTGCTGTGGGGCCCTATTGTAGTGAATCACACCTGAGCCATCATAAATTAATCAAATCTTTATTAGACACGTAAACAATGTGATAAAGAACATTTGACAACAATCAATCTAGGGATCTAGATATCTGGTCAGGACACTCCTCACTATTTTGCCTTCACCTTCATTGTCCATTCGTTTTTGGTAACTTTATATACTCTGGTCCTAGACGTCGAGTCCGCGACATACATGGCGGACAATAACTGATACAGTCTGCTTTGCCAGTCCAAAAGTATTCGCTGTTTTCCATAGTTTTCCCTCGACGGCCAGGTAATACAAAGCACACACTACCTTTTAAATCACATCCACGGGAGCCCACATTCTCGTTGTCTCTCCTTAGACAAATGGACCATTTTTTTCCGTAAGTAGAATCACAGCTGATTGGATTGGAAAGTTATCTTGCCGTCTGAGAAGTGTTGTATCCCAAATAGCTGCAATCGCTTTCTCTTAAGGTATTCATGTGTGACAGCCCTCGCAAAAATGACTAATGATCTACTGCTAACGATGGATTCTGATGCGTCATCTATGTTGCTGCTTCTTGATCTTAGCGCTGCTTTCGATACCGTCGATCATAATATTTTATTAGAGCGTATCAAAACACGTATTGGTATGTCAGACTTAGCTTTGTCGTGGTTTAACTCTTATCTTACTGACAGGATGCAATGCGTCTCCCATAACAATGTGACCTCGGACTATGTTAAGGTAACGTGCGGAGTTCCTCAGGGTTCGGTTCTTGGCCCTGCACTCTTTAGTATTTACATGTTGCCGCTAGGCGACATCATACGCAAATACGGTGTTAGCTTTCATTGTTATGCTGATGACACCCAACTCTACATGCCCCTAAAGCTGACCAACACGCCGGATTGTAGTCAGCTGGAGGCGTGTCTTAATGAAATTAAACAATGGATGTCCGCTAACTTCTTGCAACTCAACGCCAAGAAAACGGAAATGCTGATTATCGGTCCTGCTAAACACCGACATTTATTTAATAATACCACCTTAACATTTGACAACCAAACAATTACACAAGGCGAATCAGTAAAGAATCTGGGTATTATCTTCCACCCAACTCTCTCCTTTGAATCACACATTAAGAGTGTTACTAAAACGGCCTTCTTTCATCTCCGTAATATCGCTAAAATTCGTTCTATTTTATCCACTAGCGACGCTGAGATCATTATCCATGCGTTCGTTACGTCTCGTCTCGACTACTGTAACGTATTATTTTCGGGTCTCCCTATGTCTAGCATTAAAAAATTACAGTTGGTACAAAATGCGGCTGCTAGACTTTTGACAAGAACAAGAAAGTTTGATCATATTACGCCTATACTGGCTCACCTGCACTGGCTTCCTGTGCACTTAAGATGTGACTTTAAGGTTTTACTACTTACGTATAAAATACTACACGGTCTAGCTCCGTCCTATCTTGTCGATTGCATTGTACCATATGTCCCGGCAAGAAATCTGCGTTCAAAGAACTCCGGCTTATTAGTGATTCCCAGAGCCCAAAAAAAGTCTGCGGGCTATAGAGCGTTTTCTATTCGGGCTCCAGTACTATGGAATGCCCTCCCGGTAACAATTAGAGATGCTACCTCAGTAGAAGCATTTAAGTCCCATCTTAAAACTCATTTGTATACTCTAGCCTTTAAATAGCCCCCCTGTTAGACCAGTTGATCTGCCGTTTCTTTTCTTTTCTCCTCTGCTCCCCTTTTCCTTGAGGGGGGGGGGGGCACAGGTCCGGTGGCCATGGATGAAGTGCTGGCTGTCCAGAGTCGGGACCCGGGGTGGACCGCTCGCCTGTGCATCGGCTGGGAACATCTCTGCGCTGCTGACCCGTCTCCGCTCGGGATGGTGTCCTGCTGGCCCCACTATGGACTGGACTCTTACTATTATGTTGGATCCACTATGGACTGGACTCTCACAATATTATGTCAGACCCACTCGACATCCATTGCTTTCGGTCTCCCCTAGAGGGGGGGGGTTACCCACATATGCGGTCCTCTCCAAGGTTTCTCATAGTCATTCACATCGACGTCCCACTGGGGTGAGTTTTTCCTTGCCCGTGTGTGGGCTTTGTGCCGAGGATGTCGTTGTGGCTTGTGCAGCCCTTTGAGACACTTGTGATTTAGGGCTATATAAATAAAGATTGATTGATTGATTGATTGATTGATTTCCACAAGCATCTGTACATGTAGAGGATGGAGAAACACGGGCATGTCTGGATGACTCGCCTCCATATTTCCAGTGGTTAGCTCCGAGTTACGAAACCGCTTTATTATGAAGCTGTCAGTGACGCGTTCTTTCTGACATCACTTCCTGTGTGGGGCGCAGTCTTTCTGCCGTCACTTCCTCTCCGAACTCAGTGTGTAAACGATCAATGAGTCCATACAAAGCTAAGTGCCGGAGATTCAAGAAATACACGGCGCACTTACCCGTGTAAAAATGTGTCCGAGGATGGGAACCTTAAACGCTGGTATAGAGTGGCTGAAACGGGGCTTATTTGTTCAAAGGGTTAAACGAGTAGAAAGAAGCAGAGCTTATTTAATCCTACCCCTTTTCATACCATAGCAATTTTATCCAATTTCCTTGTCCTCTGTAACAGAACAGTGAACAAATAATAGATAAATAAGATATCATAGTAAGTAAACAAATATTAAATACATAAAAAAATCTTTGTCTGAATAAAAAAAGGGGAAAAAAAAGGTTCAAGATGTTCATCATAATTCTTGTTCTGTGTACTTTGTGAACACTTGTAGTTTGAACAGTCTCTTAAACTGAATCATATTGGTGCTTTGTTTCTTTTCTTTGGTTAATCCATTCCATAATATAATTCCAAATACGGGTATGCTAAAGGTTTTAAGTGCTGTACGAGCATACAAATGTTTTAAACGAGATTTTTCTCTAAGGTTATATTTCTCCTCTTTTGTTGAGAAGAATTGTTGTACATTCTTGGGTAGCAGGTTATAGTTTGCTTTGTACATCATTTTAGCTGTTTGCAAATGCACCAAATCATTGAATTTCAATAATTGTGATTTAATAAATAAAGGGTTTGTATGTTCTCTATATCCAACATTATGTTATTCTAAATGATATCTTTTGTAAAACAGTTAGTGAATGAAGCGCACATTTGTAGTTGTTTCCCCATTTTTCTACACAGTAACTCAGATATAGTTAATACTAGCGAGCCGTAAAGATTATGATTAAAATTAGTAAGATAACACATTTTATGCAAATGTATACTAATTGAAAACTGTAAAATGATTTGGTGAAAAGTCCTTCAAAAGGCAAAAAAAAAATCATTACACGTTTTGTATTTTTGTCTAGGGCTGAAGTACAGCAAAACAATACGAATCCAAAATGTTATTATGTCCTGTTTGGCTTTGGGGTATAACTGCCAACATATCGTACACCTGTGAAAGAATTGGACATTGACATTTTAAAATGTAACATGAAAAATCATGTCACACAACTGCCAAAAATACATCAAAAATGCACTGAAAGGACACCAAAAAACGTCCTTCTACCCTCAAGGTTAATTGTAATTGATCAAAGTTAATCCACAGCAACCCTGTTATTATCGGATTAAACGTTTAAATTGTTTGACAGCACTAGTTTTTTATTTGTTTGGGGGGGTTGGAGGAAATGGTCTAGTTCACAATAATTTCAGTGGACACGTGGTCTATGCATCTTGGCCGCTACTCTCCAACGGAGATGCTGTGACCTTTTCAAAAGGCAACCCCCCGACCCCCGCCCCCACCCCACCCCACCCCACAAGTTCACCATCAATTGTGCAGACATTTTAAGGCAGGGATCGGCAACCCAAAACATTGAAAGAGCCATATTGGACCAAAAATACAAAAAACAAATCTGTCTGAAGCCACAAAAAATGAAAAGTCGTATATAAGTGTTATAATGAAGGCAACGCATGACGTAAGTGTCTATATTAGCTATAATAGCTTACTAGCAAAATGACTATGTGTCGCAGGCTGACGCAAATCTTTGTTGACAGAAATGTTGAAATTTAATATTTATTCTACACATTTTTGCAACATTAGAAACCATTAGTAAATCAGAGGCTACTCAGAAGGTGAGATAACTCCTGGAAATTACTGGCATTTAATGGCCAAAGGTGTAGATGTGTGTGTCCAAGGTAAAGAAAACGGCAGGCTGTCTTCTTTTAATAGATTTATTGCAATCTTTGGCAAGCTAGGTCATGTTTGCTGTGGTCTGGAACAACATGGCACACAAACAATCTGAAATGTGTCATGAGACATGCAAAACTAAATTATATCAAAAGAGGATAAAAGTGAAGGATATTAAATGAGCTCAAGTATACCTACAAATGAGGCACAATGATGCAATATGTACATACGGCTAACCTAAATAGCATGTTAGCATCGATTAGCTTGCAGTCATGCACTGACCAAATATGCCTGATTAGCACTCCAACAAGTCAATAACATCAACAAAGCGCACTTTTGTGCATTCACGCACAGTATAAAACGTTTGGTGGACAAAATGAGACACAAAAAGGAGTGGAAGATTTTACATGTAAACAAACACAGTCCACACTATGGTGAGTTCAAGAACCGCCGAAACTAGTAGGACAAAACGATGTTCACCAAATAGTCTCATCAGTGTAGCATAGACACAAACATATTAAACAGCGGGCTTTCTAACAATTGGGAAGGATTGTGTCATGTCTGTACTCAAACAAAAAACATACTAAAACAAAAAAAATACATTTATCTCCCCATCTTTTTCCATTTTCAACCTTTTTTTAAAAAAATGCTCCAGGGAGTCACTAGGGCGGTGCTAAAGAGCCGCATGCGGCTCGAGCTGCGGGTTTTAGGGGGTGGAAGCAGTGTGTCGAGGGTGAGCGGTGTAAGGAAAACAAAAAGGTAGAGCCTGCCAATGGGGCTGCAGTGGCTAAAAGAGAATAAGTACACGGTCTAAATGATATTAGTGTGCAGACAAAGCAAGCCAGCATTAGGTAGCATCAATGTAATTGCAGGATGGAAATGACTGCGACAGTGTTTGCAAAGAGGATAATAGTGAAGGCACTGTTTAGTTACCCCGCTGACCATCCTGCTACATCGTCATTACCAAAACCACGATCGCGCCTCCATCACACCCATTTCTCTTGTGCAACCTCAAGTCCTCTCCGTCGCCGCACACCACCCCCATTGTCCATCCGGCTGCTGCACCCTGATCTGTCCCCGGTCGCCTCAAATCTGCGCTCTAATCCTCTTGCATTTACTGCATCTTGCAGGCCTAATTAAAGACAGCCATTAAAGCACAGCAGATGCTGAAAATTAAGGGATTATTTAAATTCCCAGTCACAGTTTGGGTAAGATTAGAGACAAGCGAAACAGACAACGTACGAGCGCGAGCGTGCGGGGGGCTGACGTAACCAAATGTAAAAAAAAAAGTAGCTTTTTGTTTGAATTAACCAACATTGTTGGTATGAACTTTGAAGATAGTGTCTTGTCTTTTAAGAACACATGTTAATGTTTTCTCTCACGGGCAACAAAGAGGGGATTTGATGTACGAGAACAATAAAGAGAGGGCCTTTTGTATCAGTGAAGGACTAACTAGGTTTGAACCCCATCATCATTATACAACTTCAAAGATTCTCCCATGATAGTCAGAGTAATGGCTGAAATGGACTCAGAGGGACACATCTATTCAGCCTCTAAAGACTTTGCCTACAACTTTTACTGATCGACCAATCCTGTCAGATGTATTGTTTGCTATTGCACAAAGACATATTCAGCATGAAGATGGGTGTTATAGCTAAAATGTATATATCTATAATCTAAAATCTATATTGCAATATATATTGTGGTCTTTGATATGTATACCACAATATATTATTTGGCATGGGCAGCACGGTGGAACAGGGGTTAGTGCATGTGCCTCACAATATGAAGGTCCTGAAGTCAATCCCGGGCTCGGGATTTTTCTGTGTGGAGTTTGCATGTTCTCCGCGTGACTGCGTGGGTTCCCTCCGGGTACTCCGGCTTCCTCCCACCTCCAAAGACATGCACCTGGGGGCAGGTTGATTGGCGACACTAAATGGGCCCTAGTGTGTGAATGTGAGTGTGAATGTTGTCTGTCTATCTGTGTTGGCCCTGCGATGAGGTGGCGACTTGTCCAGGGTGTACCCCGCCGTCCGCCTGAATGCAGCTGAGATAGGCTCCAGCACCCCCCGTGACCCCGAAAGGGACAAGCGGTAGACAATGGATGGATGGATGGATTATTTGGCATTTAAATAATAAGGATACAACAATATCAAAATGTCATGGTACAATATTATCACGGTATTAAGGACCATAGGGTTGTCAATGCGTGGACTTTGATGCAGCTTAATGCGAGGATTTGTTTTCCCGTGGTGCAAACAAACAGGACCGGACGAGGTTTGCAGGTAAATACATGATTTAATCTCTACTCAGAAAAGTACAAACAAAAGGCGCGCACAAGGCGGAGACACAAACTTAGCGTATGGAAACAAAAACTAACACTTAGACAGACTATGGACATGAAACCAAAAAAACACTTACTGTGACGTGAAACCATCAGCATAAACTATGGTATCAAGAGCTTTGGCATAAACAGAGCACAAACAGAGTAATGACAACAGGTCGACTACCTGGCAACTACAGGCTTAAATAATAATGACATGATTAGTGACAGGTGTGTGAGTCCGAACACCAGCAGCAGGTGAAAATCATATGCCACCATGGCAACCAAAACAAACAAGAATGCAGCAAAAAACAGGAACTAATAGAGTCCAAAAACCAACAGAACATAACCAAACAAAACATGACCACAGAACATGACAAGGGCGCACCGGATTATTAGGCGCACTGCCGATGAATGGTCTATTTTTTCATCTTTTTTCATATATAAGGCGCACCGGATTATAGGGCGCATTAAAGAAGTCGTATTATTATAATTTTTTTCTAAATTAAAAACACTTCCTTGTGGTGTACATAACATGAAATGGTGGTTCTTTGGTCAAAATGTTGCATAGATTATGTTTTACAGATCATCTTCAAGCCGCTTTCTGGCAGTTGCGTCAGGATGTGCCGTTTTGTGGGCGGTCTTATTTACGTGGCTCACCTTTGGCAGCATCTTCTCCCCGTCATTTTTGTTGTAGCGGTGTAGCGTGCAAGGACGGGAGTGGAAGAAGTGTCAAAAGATGGAGCTAACTGTTTTAATGACATTCAGACTTTACTTCAATCAATAACGGAGCAGCATCTCCACATCCGGAAACAACAAAACCGGAAATGTGTCCTGTGAAAAACCGTCCGACCGGAACTCTCTAATAACTAAAATGTCTTGGGTGCATAATGCAAACTCACTACACCGGTATGTTTTAGCGCTTTCATGGCCAGTTTACTGGCAGATATAAGTAAGAACTTTACACAAGAAGATAGAGAAAAAGAAGAAGCTTATCGACTATGGACTACAAAGGCGGAAGCGCGCAATTTTTCAGGATTCATGCAGATCCTAAATACAGATCAGCAGGTACCAGAAGGTAAGAACAATTGCTTTTGCATAAACAAAACGCCAGATAATACGTCTTACCTTATACACACACCATAATAATACTCATATGTTGAAGCACATCATACGGTGCAGCCTACACTTATCTCTTATGTGTGACTGCCATCTACTGGTCACACTTATCATTACACCATGTGCCAAATAAAATAGCTTCGATGTGGGTAAGCTCAACCAAACTTATTCCTTACATTAGGCACACTGGGTTATTAGGCGCACTGTTGAGTTTCGAGAAACAAAAAAGATTTTAAGTGCGCCTTATTGTCCGGAAAATACGGTAATATTGTAGTATTGTCCCAACCAAAAAGGCGAAAGGTGCCATCGTGTGTAAAATGAAGTAGCAGGATTTTTTAATAATTATAATGTAATTGAACACAAACATATGTTCTATTCATATGTATTACAACAAACATGTATTTTAAGCGCAACAATTTGCGTGGGAGCATCCACTGTTTCAAGCAAATTTATATAAAAAATAGAGTTGAGTGTCTTTGAAGTGACAATGCAAACATTCAGCGTAACACGTTTAAAACAATAATGTTCAATTTAGTCTTTCAACTTTCCCTTTCTGCAATGGACATTTTTTTTTATATCAGTTAGAAAAATGCTGTTTCTCAGAAAAGTTCCCAAACAATATAACTTTTAATAATGTAAAAACTTCACAAACTGAGGTAAAAGTTAAGTTAAAGTCCCATTGATAGTTACACACACACTAGGTGTGGTGAAATTATCCCCATTTTCACTCCCTGTGAGGTGAGGGGAGCAGTGAGCAGCAGCGGTGGCCACGCTCGGGAACCATTTTGGTGATTTAACCCCCAATTCCAACAAGCCTGTGAAAGTTGCTATGAGAGTAATGCTTTTGGTACATGGTTTTAATATTGAGACTTACTCCATCCAGTATGTGATAGAAAGGGAAGGAAGGGGATTTTGGAAATAAAGACGGATCAGTGCGGACTCTCTTATTACTGATGCCTGGAATCCTACACTCGAAAGAATTTGATCGCCTCCCAACACACCCCCTACTTAGTTTATCTCTGCCAAATTACCATCTTAGGTAGAATGCTGTCTGCGAGAGAGTTGCTATGTCCATATTTCATGCTTTAGCATTCAAGGATTTTTTTTTTAGCTGAACCATCTAAAAAAAAAAGTTGTTTCTATAGTAAGTGTAAAATTGTCATTGAACCATTTGAAGAAGAATCATGGCTACGGGCTTTTAAAATTATATGCAGACTTAACCTGCTCAGTGGCCTTGTGGTTAGAGTGTCCGCCCTGAGACTGGAAGGTCGTGAGTTCAAACCCCGACCGAGTCATACCAAAGACTATACAAATGGGACCCATTACCTCCCTGCTTGGCACTCAGCATCAAGGGTTGGAATTGGGGGTTAAATCACCAAAATGATTCCCGAGCGCAGCCACTGCTGCTGCTCACTGCTGCCCTCACCTCCCAGGGGTGAACATGGGGATGGGTCAAATGCAGAGGATCATTTTACCATTTTCACAGTCTTTGGTATATGACTCGGCCAGGGTTTGAACTCACGACCTTCCAGTCTCAGGGCGGACACTCTAACCACAAGGCCACTGAGCAGGTCTAATATTGTATCAATGTAGAAATGTACTAAACCACGTTTCCTGACATCATTTGTATAAAAGTGATGTATATTACCTACCCTGAACTGTGAACTGCGTTGGAAACACAAACCACACAAGTCTACAGGAACCTATAGCTTCGGGAACTCAAGTTTCCAGGAACTGAAGACTTCTGGTTTAAAAGGGATTAATGCCGTATCAACAATGAGTCACTGGTACAAAATTATGAAATACAATGCCTCGCCACACACAGAAAGAGCACCGGAAACACCAAAACTATAGAGGGCATTGTCGAGACACAAAAATTATATAAGCGTAGTGGATGTGCGGAAAAAAAAACAAGCCTTCCGTATAGACAGATAAGATTGACACAGACAGACCCAACAGAAGGACTTCAATAGTGACATCACTAAAACCCATCCCAGATTAGAGCCAAGTTTAAGAAGGTCCACAACAAATCCAGACATGCTGTGGATTCTTGGCATCGGAGGGTAGCATAGACATTTGGATCTAATATATTTCCGACTCTGTGAGGAAATGTGGGATGGATCTGCAACTGGCAACCACCACTACTGCGTATCGATCGGAATTTGAGTCTGACAGATGACGCGTGTAAGTGGTACTGACACTGATGAGTTTGAATACACTGAAAATAATGATTTAAAAAAAATGTTTTAGGTTTGCTTATTTTTCATAAACGTGTTAGCTTAAATAACTAGATTATGGCCAGGAAAACACAATGAGTTCTTACCTGAACCCATTTGAAATTTGACAACGAGACTACAAAAACTAAGTATTTTACACTTAGTTAGGATCACATGAAGGTCTTCAATTTGGAGACCTTTGGTCACACTTGGGTCAAGGTCCTCACTAAATACAAGCAAACAAAGCGTCTCTATGACCCTGTATGTGTGTCTTCCAAGACCCTTGTCACGTTTGTTTGTAAAATACAGATTTCCAAGATTGATGCATGGTTGACACACAGCTCACATAGAGGACTGTGTTGCTTTTAAGACAAAGTTCTACCTATTAACCAGTATGTCGGTAGTTTTACAATTTCATTGGCTATGATGGGTCAGTCATCATTAACATTGATGCAACTGGCCTGAGGTATACAGTTTTCTATTGGGTCAAGGGAGGTGCCAATCAAGTTTAGAGTTCTAGCACGGTGTATTTCATGCATACACGCGAACCAAATTGACGATCGACAATATATGGAAGATATGGATATTTGATGTGCCATCAAATCAGTGTGCCACTATGTACTTCACTGGATCATTGCCTACAAGACCTTATTCTAGGGGTTGGGTAACAAATTCGGTACTTTTTATAGGTACCAACCAAATTCCGTCTGTACTACCGGGTATCGATTCACGTACCTTTCGATATCATTGCTCAAATGATGTCACATCGGGTTGCAGACTAGGCCAGCTAAAAGACTTGGCGGGCAAACAAGCATTCAAGCAGCACTCAGAGTAGACTCAGTAAGACCGTCTTTTGTTCATGCCAATAAAGCAAGTATGCCTGATAACAATAAAGACACAAATGTACAGTAAGGTTCCAATTTTCAAAATGTGCTAGCTTGATGCTAATTTACATTGGATTTGCCATAGACATGCTACTGAGTAGCATTAACGATTTTGGATTTCAACACCAAATTTGGTATTGAAAACTACAACTAAGGTGTGCGTTACAATTAACTGATGAGTAATAAGTAAAATACTAACAATTTAAACAATTTGTAGTACACAAAAGACTAGATTCAAAGATTACTCCCTGATTAGGCAACACGATCACACCGTAGCCTAAGCACTACTGCCACCTAACGTCTTTGAATTAAAACTGCATTCAAAGTCTACTATGTAATACTTGCAAATGAGACTCAGAATTATAAGAAATCAAAATATAACAAAAGAACAGCATAGTTATCATCAGTATATAATAAAAAATGAGATTTAAGATGTTATATTAAAAAATTTTAACACATGAACATAAACAAAATGTTACCGTTGAGTACCAGAATCAATTCCTCGGCTCAAGGAATTGGTACCATTTGTATCAAAAGTGAAAGGTGCCCATTACTAATTTGTCTTTTATCTGCTGTTGAAAGACTATGAGGCCTAATTTATTTGCTTGTGTTTAGCATAACATTTGTGTTCACAGAGCCTGCAGTTATAAGAGTTTCCTGAAATAGTTTGCATCAGGAATCTCAGGAAAACAGACTTTTCAATGACATCCAGTATTGGACGACCTGCCAGTGGGCTTAAGGATTTTACTCTGTCCATATTACACTAAAACTACAAACTACAATTTTATTTTAGATATTTCATTAAGACTTTACGTTTCTCTCCAAATGTAAACATATCTTTTTCCGTCTCCTGAAACCACTTGGCATTCTGGAAGCAAAATCATCTTCAAAGAAAGCAAAGAAAGAATTGCATTTTTTGTACCGGATTGTTGCTAAGGAGATGTGACACCTTCACAGTGCCATTCACCATAATGGCCAGAGGCCACATGTCTAATTAACATTGCCAATACCTCAACATTGCATCTGTCTGCTTTAGATTTCAAAAGACATGGCACTCCTATCATCCCACCTGCATATTTGCGCTCTTATCCATAGAAATTATACAGTGCAGATTCCTGAAAAAAAAGAAAACCCTAGAACATGCTTTATTCCTGTCTCTGGAGGAACTTGAAATATTTGAAATTGTTCTGAGACATCTGGGGTAAAATGTAGCTTATATTTAAATGGAAATACTATAACATTCTTTCTTGGATTGTCAACGCCTCTTGTTTTGTGTAGCCAGGAATAAGTGAGGCCCGCAGACGACTGTGAATAACAACCTGAACACACATTTGGCATCACAATTCTCCTTGGTGCAACACTATTACTTCCCCCTCATTAGAGGACAACTGTTAGGTTGGAAGGCAGTTCTAAGGAGGCCAGAATGGATCTCTCTTCAAGGGTCTGTCCTTTTGTGCCACTGTTTCTTTGTCATTTTGAATACATATGTAAAAAAATTTAAAAAAAAACATTTTGTCCAAAAAAAACTTGGAAATACACCTGATAGAGTGTGAGAGCCAAAGTTGTTCGGTATACAAACCCTGTTTCCATATGAGTTGGGAAATTGTGTTAGATGTAAATATAAATGGAATACAATGATTTGCAAATCATTTTCAACCCATATTCAGTTGAATATGCTACAAAGACAACATATTTGATGTTCAAAGTCATAAACTTTTTTTTTTTTTTTTACAAATACAAACCCCGTTTCCATATGAGTTGGGAAATTGTGTTAGATGTAAATATAAATGGAATACAATGATTTGCAAATCATTTTCAACCCATATTCAGTTGAATATGCTACAAAGACAACATATTTGATGTTCAAACTGATAAACATTTTTTTTTTTTGCAAATAATCATTAACTATAGAATTTGATGCCAGCAACACGTGACGAAGAAGTTGGGAAAGGTGGCAATAAATACTGATAAAGTTGAGGAATGCTCATCAAGCACTTATTTGGAACATCCCACAGGTGTGCAGGCTAATTGGGAACAGGTGGGTGCCATGATTGGGTATAAAAACAGCTTCCCAAAAAATGCTCAGTCTTTCACAAGAAAGGATGGGGCGAGGTACATCCCTTTGTCCACAACTGCGATAGCAAATAGTCAAACAGTTTAAGAACAACGTTTCTCAAAGTGCAATTGCAAGAAATTTAGGGATTTCAACATCTACGGTCCATAATATCATCAAAAGATTCAGAGAATCTAGAGAAATCACTCCACGTAAGCGGCATGGCCGGAAACCAACGATGAATGACCGTGACCTTCGATCCCACTGTATCAAAACCCGACATCAATCTCTAAAGGATATCACCACATGGGCTCAGGAACACTTCAGAAAACCACTGTCACTAAATACAGTTCGTCGCTACATCTGTACGTGCAAGTTAAAGCTCTACTATGCAAAGCGAAAGCCATTTATCAACAACATCCAGAAACGCCGCCGGCTTCTCTGGGCCCGAGATCATCTAAGATGGACTGATGCAAAGTGGAAAAGTGTTCTGTGCTCTGACGAGTCCACATTTCAAATTGTTTTTGGAATTATTCGACATCGTGTCATCCGGACCAAAAGGGAAGCGAACCATCCAGACTGTTATCGACGCAAAGTTCAAAAGCCAGCATCTGTGATGGTATGAGGGTGCATTAGTGCCCAAGGCATGGGTAACTTACACATCTGTGAAGGCACCATTAATGCTGAAAGATACATACAGGTTTTGGAACAACATATGCTGCCATCTAAGCGCCGTCATTTTCATGGACGCCCCTGCTTATTTCAGCAAGACAATGCCAAGCCACATTCAGCACGTGTTACAACAGCGTGGCTTCGTAAAAAAAGAGTGCGGGTACTTTCCTGGCCTGCCTGCAGTCCAGACCTGTCTCCCATCGAAAATGTGTGGCGCAGTATGAAGCGTAAAATACGACAGCGGAGACCCCGGACTGTTGAACGACTGAAGCTCTACATAAAACAAGAATGGGAAAGAATTCCACTTTCAAAGCTTCAACAATTAGTTTCCTCAGTTCCCAATCGTTTATTGAGTGTTGTTATAAGAAAAGGTGATGTAACACAGTGGTGAACATGCCCTTTCCCAACTACTTTGGCACATGTTACAGCCATGAAATTCTAAGTTAATTATTATTTGCAAAAAAAATATATAAAGTTTATGAGTTTGAACATCAAATATGTTGTCTTTGTAGCATATTCAACTGAATATGGGTTGAAAAGGATTTGCAAATCATTGTATTCCATTTATATTTACATCTAACACAATTTCCCAACTCATGGAAACGGGGTTTGTATATTCAATTGAATAGACAGCAAAGACAAGATACTTAACTGTCGAACTGGAAAACGTTGTTATTTTTTGCAAATATTAGCTCATTTGGAATATGATGCCTGCAACATGTTTCAAAAAAGCTGGCAAAAGTGGCAAAAAAGATTGAGAAAGTTGAGGAATGCTCATCAAACACTTATTTGGAACATCCCACAGGTGAACAGACTAATTGGGACCAGGTGAGTGACATGAGTGGGTATAAAAGCAGCTTCCATGAAATGCTCAGTCATTCACAAACAAGGATGGGGCGAGGGTCACCATTTTGTGAAATATGCTCACGCATTTGCGTGAGCAAATTTTCCAATAGTTTAAGAACAACATTTCACAACGAACTATTGCAAAGAATTTAGGGATTTCACCATCTATGGTCCGTAATATCATAAAAAGGTTCAGAGAATCTGGAGAAATCACTGCACGTAAGCGATGATATAACGGACCTTCGATCCCTCCGTATGTAAAGGATATCACCACATGGGCTCAGGAACACTTCAGAAAACCACTGTCAGTAACTACAGTTTGTCGCTACATCTGTAAGTGCAAGTTAAAACAATGCAAAGCGAAAGCCATTTATCAACAACACCCAGAAACGCTGCTGGCTTCGCTGGGCCCGAGCTCATCTTAGATGGACTGATGCAAAGTGGAAAAGTGTTCTGTGGTCTGACGAGTCCACATTTTTAATAGTTTTTTGGAAACTGTGGACGTCGTGTCCTCCGGACCAAAGAGGAAATTAACCATCCGGATTGTTATAGGCGCAAAGTTCAAAAGCCAGCATCTTTTTTGCAATGTGTTGCTGTTATTCAATTTTAAGTTAATGATTATTTGCAAAAATAATTTCAGTTTCTCAGTTCAAACATTAAATATCTTGTGTTTGTAGTCTATTCAATTGAATATAAGTTGAAAAGGATTTGCAAATCATTGTATTCTGTTTTTATTTACGAATTACACAACGTGCCAACTTCACTGGTTTTGGGGTTTGTATGTTAGCTCTTATGAAGTCTGCAGTGAGAAGTTATTAGGGATGTCGCCAAAGGAAAAAGCGATTGTTGTGATGTGCTTTTTTTAAATTAATGTGCCGCAGAAATGCTTAAAATGAGCAACATACGTAAATATTACATGTTATGATGAATTTCCCTGTTACTAAACCACATATATAATTACACCTTGATGGAGGTGCTGGGATGTTTTCTTTATAGGCGGAATAGAGTCACTATCATAGGCTCCATTGTAAGCAGACTTTTGCTCACATTTATTTACTAGTTAGAATGCATAAAAAAGAAAAAAAACATATGTGTCCAGCACAAATAGCACAAATGATAGGCACAATTCCAAAAAGTGCCGTTCCCCTTTAAGAGTAAAAGTATGACCCCACATCTGGCACTCCCATGGGATATGTAAACAATGCAGGGCGGGACAGGACCGTGCGCTCCACTGCATCTCACAGCGTGTTGAAAACAGTGTGTAAATCTCACCCTCTTTGCAATCCTGCCCCCCCTCCCTTGAATCTGCCCCTTGGTAATTGTCACATAAAGGAGGTCCGGTCTGCCTCAGCTGCAACATATTCACCAATCCCAAGTCAGGATGATCTGACTCAGATGAGGTGGTGAAGCTGGGCAATGTGGATTACACAAAGCATGTGTGCGAACACAGAGAAGCAGCTGGTGTCTCAAACATCAGCAGGGAACAGACTGTCAAACCTGGACATGGAGAGGCTGGAGAAAAGACTCAAAATAACAAATGATTGGCTGCACAGTATGAAGATGCAAAGTTGCAGATTGCATCCACCTGAAACAACCCAGCCGAATCATGACAGCTGATGTCAGATTAATCACACTTTTGAAATTTGATTAATCACAATTAATTGCGGGCAGCACGGTGTCACAGGGGTTAGTGCATGTGCCTCACAATACGAAGATCCCGAACGGTTCGGGATCTTTCCGTGTGGAGTTTGCATGTTCTCCCCGTGACTGCGTGGGTTCCCTCCGGGTACTCCGGCTTCCTCCCACCTCCAAAGACATGCACCTGGGGATAGGTTGATTGGCAACACTAAATTGGCCCTAGTGTGTCAATGTGAGTGTGAATGTTGTCTGTCTATCTGTGTTGGCCCTGTGATGAGGTGGCGACTTGCCCAGGGTGTACCCCGCCTTCCGCACGAATGCAGCTGGGATAGGCTCCAGCACCCCCGCGATACCGAAAGGGACAAGTGGTAGAAAAAATGGTTGGCTGGACGGACAATTAATTGCACTAAATGACTTGCTTGGATAATTAAAATGAACTTAAAAGAAGCCTCCAGTATTGTGACACTAATGCAAGTTATTGTCGGAGGGTCATACATGAATTTGTTTTAATGATTTACTAGAATGCACATCATTTCTTGTCAAGGTGTATTTTGAAATGACATTTGCCAAGAAGCACAAGAATTTCATGATCCGTGGTCCGGATCATGTTTTGTTTAGTTATGTCCTGTTGGTTTTGGACTCCCTGGGTTCCTGTTTTGTGCACTTCGGGGGTTTGTTTTGGTTCCCATGGGTACTAATTGGTTTCACCTGCCTCTGATTGGTGTTCGGCATTTTCACCTGCTGTTGAGCACTAATCAGCAGGGATGATACTCGAAAACGGTTTTCCCGGTTGTTCGATAATAAAAAGAACCGAGCCCTCGGACTCGAATCCCTTTTTGAGAACCGGTACCCGTTATCGAGACCACTATGGTAAAGAAAAAGAGTTGGTTCTTTATTCGAATCCCTCGGAACGAATCCCGTCCCGACCAGAAATGCCCCGTGGGACATCACAAGAAATGACGTCACGTAGCTCAGTCATTAGGCGCAGATAGCGAAAGCAGGAAAATCAATGAACCGGAAAAAGCGCTCCAAGGTGTAATAAAGTTCAAAACAAAAGGTATAATCCAATGAATAACTTTACTGAGAGATTTGAGCAGGGTACAAACACATGACGAACACTTTTGCAACCAACCGGAAACATAGCAACCAGGCTAGCAACGCACCTCCTTTACGGCAGCTGTCGCAACGTTCTTAAAGCAACCGCAGCACATACATATATATACAACATGATCTCCCTTTTTTAACTTTTGTTTTTCTTTCCTTGTAAACAAAACAAAAATCACACTGTATATGTGTTGTCTGTCTAATTATAAATAATGCAGACGAGGCGTGTTGGCTGAGTTCTTGACGCTTACTTTCACAGCGTGCTCATAACCTCATTCTTAGCTGCCGGGTGGCGACATGCAACAACACTTTTCGGGGCTACCGTGCATGCTCGTCACTCCCGTTGCATGCTGGGTAGTGTAGTTGTTGTATTCCCTAGCTCATAACATCACATCTTTCCCCCTATAAAGAAATAATGTTAAATCAATAAAGTGTATTTCTTTTTTTAGCTTTAACTTTTCATTTTTTAGCATTGTAACCACATTTGCAAACAACTTTTCTCTTCATAGAATTTTCTTTCAATAAAGAAATAAAGTGCAAAAATGTCAAAGCATCATAACAAACAGTTATGTCAATAAGCAGCAGAAGTGCACTTTTTGGAGAGCTGTATTATTTTCAGTTTTGTGCCCAAGGGACTGATTTTATTTAACACTATATTATTATTTATACACTTATAGTGATCACAGAAACAGGTTGTTTTTGTGTTACTGTCAAGACTTGGACTGTGGCTTGGTTTGTTCTCCCGAGGTGCAAGTGAATTGGACTGGTCATGGCGTGAAGGTAAATACATGATTTATTTAACACTATAACTACAAAGAAAGGATCAAACAAAAGGCTCGCACAGGGGCGGAGGTACAAAACTAGACTGTAAACACAAAACTTGCACATTGGCAGAAACTATGAACAATTAAACAAAACACTAACTGTGGCATGAATCGAAACAAAACTTACTTGACATGGCATGAAGTGCGCAGAGGTACATAGAGTGTGACAGGGGTAAGAATGCGGGGATGTCGTCAGAAAGACAAACTGAAAAACACTGAACTTAAATACTACAGACATGATTAACGAAAACAGGTGCGTGACTCAAAACGTGAAACAGGTGCGTGACGTGACAGGTGAAAACTAATGGGGTAATCATGGAAACAAGACATGGGAGTGAAAAGACAGAAACTAAAGAGTCCTATAACTAAACAAAACATGACTTAAAACAAAACATGATTACACAGACATGACAGTTACTGTATATATTTGTTTTTGTGAAAAATCCCACTTAATATACTTTGGGTAACAACAGTCAATATTTATGTATTTTGTTTTATTTTTTTAGGGGGGTAACAGTCAATATTTATTTATTTATTAGATTTTATTTTTTTCTTATATAATAAAAGTGAGCTTTTGTTAAACCAAATATTGTGTGTTTTTTTCCATATACAACAACCTATCTGGACTCGATAAGAGAATCGATAAGGAATCGGTTCGATAAGAGGATTAGATAATAGGCTCGAACTCGATCATTTCTTATCAAACATCATCCCTACTAATCAGAGAGCTATTTATTCACGTTGCTCGCCACACTCGGTCTGGCTTCATTGTTTGCGGTATGCAACAAGTTACGTTGGTTTATTCCTGTTCTCGATTCCTGATTCCTGTGCTAAGTTGTTGCCTTAGCTTCCCGTGCGATCGGCAGGCTTTTCTTTTGTTTCCTGTCTTTTGATATTGTGTATGATTTATGGATTAAATCATGTTCCTACCTACACGCGTTCGTCCGGAGTTGTCCGTTCTGCATTCCTGGAAGAACGACCCCGCAGTGAGCTGCGACCCCCCCCCCCCCGTGACAAAGAATCAGAGTCTCCTCACTCATCTTTGCACTGATGTATGCATTGACCTGATGATCACTTACCGTATAACATGTTGTGCCGCCTTTGCGGTAACCATCTGTGGTTGAGGTAAGAATAACACATGATTGGTGCAATGTTTTTATTTGATTAATCACATGAGTTGATTTGTTAGTTTTGTGGATCTGAGTGTAAATAATTGGTTTGTGTTCTGAGATTGGCTGGCGGTCTGTCTAAGGTGTACCCGGCCTCTCGCCCGAAATCAGCTGGGATAGGCTCCGGCAAACTGGCGAGCATAGTGAAGATAAGCGGTAGAGAAAAAGAATGGATGAATGGATGGCGTGTTTTGTACTAAAACAAATGAATCGCCATGGAACTGTTGAAAGTGTTTTGTTTTTGTGCAAAAATAGCAATTGATTCAATTAAAGAGGCTGTTTCCAACTTGTTTACAGTTACGTTTTTCAACGCAAAAACTATTAAAGAAAAAAAAACACCATCTTTTTTTCACTTTAGGGGTTTACCAGCACACATTTGTTTTAAAATTGTCTATATTTTTCCACAAGTACAAAGTTGAACCTACTCAGTGGCCGAGTGGTTAGAGTGTCCGCCCTGAGATCGGTAAGTTGTGAAATCAAACCCCGGCAGAGTCATACCAAAAACTATAAAAATGGGACCCATTACCTCCCTGCTTGGCACTCAGCATCAAGGGTTGGAATTGGGGGTTAAATCACCAAAAATGATTCCCGGGCGCGGCACCACTGCTGCCCACTGCTCCCCTCACCTCCCAGGGGGTGAACCAGGGAATGGGTCAAATGCAAAAGGACAAATTTCACCACACTTAGTGTGTGTGTGACAATCATTGGTACTTTAACTTGATGAACCGTATTTTACGGACTTTTGACCGCACCGGTATATAAGCCGCACCCATTAAATTTTAGAAGATGAAAATGTTTTCTGTATATTAGCGTCACCAGACTATAAGTCACAGATGTATACGTTGTGATATGAGTTATTTACACAGAAAGATTTTGTAAATTTGTATTTACAAACCTTAACTCTTGTATGTAACGCAGCAGTAAAACGGCCGATCAAACAAAACAGAAGTCATCGTCATGGACCCACTAGCTGCTGGAGCTAGCTCTCCAATCAGCTAAACAGACTTAATAACTCCATTTGGACGTCTTGGTGAATTTACTGAGGAATTTGTGGAACTGGAAGAATACAAACAGAATGCCATTGTACGTTAATAATACTAACACAGACACATGTAAACGTGTTAGCATATTAGCTAATGTTAACAATGCTGGCTTCATTAAATTACAATAGCATGTAAAAAAAAATATGCATGAAAACACTCCTACAGACATCAAACATGGCACGATTTAGTAAGTATGAATTGTCTTATTATATTGTAAAGCTTACAAATGTTGCTTGGCGTAATGAATAAAGATTATTTTTGAGCAGAAACACTATGAACGGTTTTACTTCCAGTCTAGTGCTGAATGTTCCTCAACATAACCAAACACCACAGGTTGGAGCACGATGCCATGAATGTGGAGGGAAATGACTGTCACCATGGTGGTACATGCACAAATCTCATTTAAATCTGCACCACTTTTGCGCACGCAGTCGTTGTACAGTGGTACCTCAACTTAAGAATGCCCCAATTAGGAAGTGTTTTGAGATAAGAGCTGTATCTCTGCTAATTGTTATGCTTTAACTTGAAATCAAAATTAGAGTTACTGTAAATTCTGGACTAAAAGCCATTTTTCCTATGCTTTGAATCCTGCGGCTAATGAAAGGGTGCAGCTAATTTATGGATTTGTCTTCCCTGATGGCCGGTTATATTGTAATTAGTTTAAACAAAACAGGCAAACACACCAAATAGATGTGTTATTGTTTGTGCTATGGTGCCATGTTTTTGAACGAGTTCCCACTCTACAGGTGCTGCAGTGGCTACATCGCCCTTCTGTTTAGACTGAGCTATAAACCTACCGAAAGTTCAGTTGCCGTTCGGTCTTCGAGCCGTCCACAGCGTCTCTACTCGTATTGATTCTTCATTTATCACTCCAAGCAACGTTTTCAAGTTTTACAGTATAACTAAAAACATGTTTACATACTAAACTGTCCCATGTGGGATGTATGTAGGAGTGTTTGCATACATATTTGTATGTGCTATGGTAATGTAATGAAGCTAGCATCATTAGCATTAGCTCTTATGGCAACACATTTATTAGTGTCTTTGTTAGTATTATTAACTTACAATAGCATTCTTTTTGTATTGTTTCAGTTTCGTAAATTCACTAAAACATCCCCGTGGACCTATTGAGTCTGTTTAGCTTATTGGAGTTACCTTCTTCAGCTAGTGGGTCCATAACGTTGACTTCTGTTTTGTTTGATCAGCCGTTTTACAGCCGTGTTACAGGCACCATTTGGAAACCATTAAGGTATGTAAATAAACATTTACAAAATCTTTCTGTGTCAATAACTAATTTCACAACGTATACATCTGCTGCTTATAGTCCGGTGAGGCTAATATATGGAAAAAATATATATATTCTAAAATTTAGTGGGTGCGGCTTATGTTCTGGTGAATTCAATAGTCTGGAAAATACGGTACACGCATCCTCGCCATAGTGAACCCTTTAAGATCCAAACCAAAACTTTAGTCTTAATCGCCAGCATTAGAAAAAAAGAAAGTCAGTGTATAGGACAGGCTGAGAAGAAAAAGTGGATAATATTCATTGAATTAGAGAAAGAAATCATCAAAAATGTGACAGAGCATGTAGCCAACTTGGAGACGCAAATTGAGCGTGTCAATGCTTGTCTGCATAGTACTAAAGCAGAAAGAGGCTAACACCAGCAAAAGACAAACTATTATTTAAACGGAAACATTTATCTGTGAAAATATGTAGAAGCTGCTGATGGTGTCTTTGACGGAGAAGCAGCTATAAGGAGATACTGTAGAATTCTACTCTTCAACGCATATGTTGTACATTATCATTACATTAATGTTTTAAATAAAAGTCAGTTTTTCTTATTTGTACTGTTTTGGGGGAGCCATGCACCAATTGATTGGAATTCATTTCAATGGGCCACAATGATTTACACACAAAAAAGTGTTTTGAGTTAAGAGCTATGTCACAGAAACAATTAAGTCAGTAAGTTGAGGTACTGCCATAGATCACCCGCAACATGTCCCCTAATGTTACACAATTATTGTGTGAATGCTCCAAAGCATTCACAAATAAATTTTTTGTGTGTAGTTTTCACACATAGATAAAGCCTTTACTTGTCATTTTTGCTTGAGATAATACATGATTTTGTGTGTTGATATTCTTTTCTTCTATTTGTGTGAAATTGAAATGGGTGCCATTTTTTGAAAGAACGGATGAGAAGTCTATCGCAAAAAAAAAAAGTTTAAAAAAAGTAAGTGGCAGTTCCTTTCCTGTTGGGGTTTGTTGTTATTGTTTCTGACATAACCGCAAACCACGGTGGAACAGTACGATATATATTTTATAAATACAATTACCGTATTGTTTGGAGCATAGGACACACCGGATTAAAAGGCGCACTGCCGTTGAGCGGGTCTATTCAGGTCTATTTTCATACAAAAGGCGCACCGTATTATAAGGCGCATTAAAGAGGTCATATTATGATTTCTTTCTACATTGAAAACACTTCCTTGTGGTCTACATAACATGTAATGGTGGTTCTTTGGTCCAAATGTTGCACAGATTATGTTTTACAGATCATCCTCAAGTTGCTTTCTGAGCGTCTCTTCAGGATGGGCGGTCTTATTTACGTGGCTCACCTGCGGCAGCGTCTTCTCCCCGTCATCTTTGTTGTAGCGGTGTAGCGTGCAAGGACGGGAGTAGAAGAAGTGTCAAAAGATGGAGCTAACTGTTTTAATGACATTCAGACTTTACTTCAATCAATAACGGAGCAGCATCTCCTCATCCAGAAACAACAATGTGTCCCGTGGAAAACAGTCCGACCGGAACCCTATAATAACTAAAGTTCCGTGGGTGAATAATGTAAACCCACTATAGTTTTTAGCGCTTTGATAGCTAGTCTACTGACAGATATAAGTAAGAACTTTACACTACTTTATATTAGAAATGGCAACAGTGGAGGATGAATGTCCCATAACAAGAAGATAGAGAAAAAGAAGAAGCTTATGACTACGGTGTCAGCACAGACTACAATTTTGGACGCACGCACATTTTCAGGACTTATGCAGATCTCAAATACACATCAGCAGGTACCAGAAGGTAAGAAAAGTTGGTTTTGCATAATACTGCGAAACAAAACGGCAGGTAATATGTCTGCTAATAGGTGCCATTTTGCGGTCCTTATACACGCACAATAATAATACTCGTATGTTTAATGTGCCGACAATCCATTAAGCGGTGCGGCTACATAGCTCACCGAAGTCGTACTAAAAACATTTTGACAGATTTTTGAGCGCCGTGTGTAATGTTCTATCTTCTTAATGGAACATTTAAAGCAGTGGTTCTTAACCTGGGTTCGATCGAACCCTAGGGGTTCGGTGAATCGGCCTCAGGGGTTCGGCGGAGCCTCCGCCACGGAGGTAAAGAGACATCCGACTTATCGTGTAAATAAAAACTTCTCCCTATCAGCGTACCAGAGGTGTGGACTCGAGTCACATGACTTGGACTCGAGTCAGACTCGAGTCATGAATTTGATGACTTTAGACTCGACTTGACAAAATGTAAAAAGACTTGCAACTCGACTTAGACTTTAACATCAATGACTTGTGACTTCACTTGGACTTGAGCCTTTTGAATTGACATGACTTGACATGACTTGCTACTTTCCCCAAAACCCAAAGATGAAAAAGTTATTCGGGAGCGCTCCGTATTTTTCATTGTGTACTCAGCGTTGCGTGTGTCAGCTGGTGTGGTCTCAGTACAACAGCCAATCAAATTAGATCTACTTTGTTTTCATCACACAGCATTCATCCAATCAAATTGCAGGATAACCAACGAAGAAGACATGTCCAAACCACACGCCAGTGAACATAAAATGATACCTAAAATAATTTCGTTTGGGTATAAAAATTACGAGGTGGTCAACACAAAAAGGTTTGCAGTATGTGTACATGCGGTTCGAAAATTACTGATGGAGAAGCAACAACTTCCAACTTCGTCCGGCATTTGAAGTTGCACAAAGAACGGTAAGTTTTGAATGTGAGATAACGTTTATTGGCTAAGTAACGTGACTTTTATTTGCTGTGTAGTTAAATCAGTGAGGCTGTAAACTCACTGCTAACGTTATAACGTTATTGCAAACACGGGAATCTGTTGCAGTTCACTACCTTATTCATACTTTTTGTTCAGTGATTTTTTTGAGCAGGGTTACGTTAGTCAATATATCACACATAACGTTAGACGGCGGTCAGCAGCACCGCGTATTTTAGCCACCTAAAAAAAGACAAAAATAGTCAAATAAAGGTCAGTTAAAATGTATACTATATTATGAATATGTGTACCGTTTTAGCTAGCTTTCTGACATACTGTTGGTTGTTTACCTCAGTGGTCCCCAACCACCGGGCCGCGGCCCGGTACTGGTCCGTGGATCGATTGGTATCGGGCCGCACAAGAAATATTTATTTTTATTTTTTTAATTAAATCAACATAAAAAACACAAGATACACTTACAAGTAGTGCACCAACCCAAAACAACTCTCTCCCCCTTTTGTTCTGGGCATTGAACATGAAGACTCTTCCTTCACTGTTCCGAGTGGCCATGAGAGTCTTGGCAGTGCCTGCCTCCAGTGCTCCAGTGGAGCGAGTTTTCAGCCATGGTGGCATCATACTACGCCCCCATCGTGCACAAATGACTGACAGACTCTTGGCTAATTTGGTCTTTTGCAAATGCAATGCAGCATAGGGCCCTGACATATAAAAAGTACAACATTTTTGTTATGTTCACGTATATGTCATGTTTTTTCAATGTTAACACTTTTGTACAAATAAGTACATTTGCACTTTATTTTTCAATGTGTTTGTTCTGTAAAGGAATGAGTTAATGTTTAAAATGACTGGTTAATAGTGCTATTATAAAGTGCAATGTCAGCACAATTTTCTTTCCTGCAATTTAAAATGCACTTGTTTTAATAAATAAATACAGCGTTTGAAAAGCATACACAATCTGTGTTAATATATTAGTCTGTGGTTAAAAGGACTTGAAAGGACTCGAAACTCAAAATGCAGGACTTAGGACTTGACTTGAGACTTTCCAGTCTTGACTTTGGACTTGACTCGGGGCTTGCCTGTCTTGACTCGGGACTTGACTCGGACTTGAGGGCAAAGACTTGAGACTTACTTGTGACTTGCAAAACAATGACTTGGTCCCACCTCTGCAGCGTACTATGGATACCCCCAAACAATGTTCCCTTCTAAGTCTATAACAAGATCTGATAGCTCAGTTACAGCTCTTGTTATTATCAAATCTGTTATATGTGTTTTATGTTGCACGATTTCACCAAGAAAAATTCCTAGTTTGTGAACCCGTTCTCAAACAATAGCAATAAAACGATTCTGATTCTGATTCTCTGATTTTCCATCTGATTTGCAGGTTTTTTGATTGATTGATTGAAACTTTTACTAGCAGATTGCAAAGGAAGAGAATACACAGTATTCCGTACAATTGACCACTAAATGGTAACACCCGAATAAGTTTTTCAACTTGTTTAAGTCGGGGTCCACGTTAATCAATTCATGGTAATGTGTGTAATGTGTGTAATTTGTTGTGAGTTTATGCACTGTGTTGGTTTTGTTTTTTGAACAAGGTGATGTTCATGCACGGTTCATTTTGTGCACCAGTAAAAAAACATACGACTTTTACTTGAATTTGAAAAAAATATACATATATATTTTTCACTAAAGAAGGGTTCGGTGAATGCGCATATGAAACTGGTGGGGTTCAGTACCTCCAACAAGGTTAAGAACCACTGATTTAAAGTGTTGGTGTTGTTTACTGCTGTTGTCTACACATATCTCTTATGTATGACTGCCATCTACTGGTCACACTTATCATTACACCATGTACCAAATGAAGTTGCTTCGAGGTCGGTAAGCACAGCCAGAATTATTCCGTACATTAGGCGCACCGGGTTATAAGGCGCACTGTCGATTTTTGAGAAAATTAAAGGATTCTTAAGTTCGCCTTATAGTCCGTAAAAAAAATACGGTATTGTTTTTTGTTTTTATTTTAACCTCTAATAAGAAGGATAGACTGTTTTTATTAATAATATTAGACTTCATTTGCATCTTGCTGTATTCAACTCAGAGAGGCAGAGTAATATCTAGAAACAAGACTTTAAATCATCTACTGTGCATTCGTAAAGATGATGTGGAGTCATAAAGCAGCATGTATACAAGATTATCATTTAAAAATTGGCCACAACACATGGGCACACTTATTCATGCTTAATGTTTTTTGTATGCCAGAGGTGGATGGACATGCATGCAAAAATGTGTTTTTCTCCTCCTTGCATGCATGCACACACTCAATCACAGACACACACTCAATCACTCACACCCCGCCCTTCTTCGTCAGCTCAACTGACAGCAGTAATGAGTTTCTTCTCTGAGTAAGCCAACTGGCAACCACTCAAGGGAATTTTTCGGGCTGAATAGCACCCATTAATCACAATCCCTGGCGATGCTGTGCCATCAGATGTGTGGCAAACATAGATCCTTGAGGGGGTTGGAGATTGCCCCGTGGTAAAAAAAGAGGGATAAGGTGAGTTTGTCGAAGACAGGGAGTGCAATGATGAGGCTCGATACCAAAACTTTACTTTATGCTGAAAGCGTAAAAACATGTCATTTGTATTGCTTATGTTTGTTTTATGGTACTTAAGAACATACCTCAATGGATTCAAACCCATTATTTTCAGTCATAACACTTATCAGTAGGCCTCGGCGATTTATCCATCATTTCAAGTTTTTTTGTTGAAGACAGTAAAAAAAAAATAAAAAAAAAATTATATATATATATATATATATATATATATATATATATATATATATATATATATATATTTATGTATTTATTTTACGAACTATAGAGCGCACCAGCATATAAGCCGAACCCACCAAATTATAGAAGAAAAACATATTTTTTTACATATATTAGCTGTACCTGATCATATGCCGCAAATATATACGTTGTGAAATTAGTTATTTTCCCTGAAAGATTTTGTAAATGTTTATATACATACCTTAATTGTTTCTCAACCGTGTCCGTAACACGGCAGGAAAACGGCTGATCAAACAAAACATAAGTCATCGTCATGGACCCACTAGCTGCGGAAGCTAGCTCTCCAATCAGCTAAACAGACTCAATAACTCCACGGGGATATTTTGGTGATTTTACTGAGACATTTGTGAAACTGAAAAAGTACAAAAAGAATGCCATTGTAAATTAATGACAGCATGTTAGCTAATGCTAACAATGCTAAGTTGATTAAATTACGATAGTCGGTACACAGATGCATTAAAACAGTCCTATAGTACAGAGTAATGATGAATAGTTTTTAGTTATATTGAAATACTTATGTTGCTTGGAGTGAAGAATTGCTATGGTTGACTAGAAAGCAGAACAACACTTGTACTTCCGGTTTAAAGCACTAAACAGAAGCAAAAAATGGAGACATTCACCCTGCAGCACCTGCAGAGAGCAAACTTGTCCAAAAGATGGCGCCATAGCACACATTATTATACACCTTTTCAGTGTCTTTGCAATTGTTTTAGGAAAACTATTTGCATTATGGCCGTCAGCAAAGAAAAATCCATTAATTAGTAGCACCGTTTTATAAGCTGCAGAGTTCAAAGCGTAGGAAAAAAATAGTGGCTTATAGTCCGGAATTTACAGTATATATAGCATATGTTTTGCCCTCAAGAGCTTAAATTAACAGTGAAGCACCTAAAACAACAACATGGCTAATGAGAATGAGAAGTTTGTTCCCAAGAAAGGATCAGCATTGTCAGTAGTTTGGTTGCAAAGTTTGTCTAAGCCCATTGCAACAAAAGGCAGCAGCAACTTAAAACAGGCATCCAGCCAAGTGGTAGAAATGCCACTCTTTATGATGGAATGTCGATTTTTGCAAATCCTTATGTATAATCTGTAAATTGTGGCATTATTTGAAGCTCGAGATAATACGAATGTAATTGCGTATTTTACTTCTCATGCAGTAATGAGAGAATACTTTGTTAAAGTTTTTGAAAATATTACAGCTTTTAAGGTGAATGTAAACAAGTGAGTCTCCTTTCAAAGTACAAAGTGTATTTAAAAAACAAACAAAAGAATAGCTGGGACTTAGGCTACTATACCAATTATTTTTAAGGATTTGATCAAATAAAAGCAAAACCTGATTTGAATTTGCAAGGTATCTGTGGTTGATATGTTTTTGTTATCCACTATTCTTGTTAAATTGAAGTGATCCAGCCTCATCTGAGATGCGAGGCTGTCATATAAACCTTTCTGATTTGCGATCAGGGGCCGGTGAGTCACCTTAACACTGAACAGAGGCAGCTCAAAGTTGCGGGAAGTGGCGAAAAAAAAGAAAGCGCGCCGAAACGGAAATAAACAAAACAAAAAAATAACAGTCATAAAACAACAGGACAGATTCACGATTTTGCAAAAACAGGAATACTTCCACACGCCCCACATTTTGTAGGATTAGTTTTTTCCGACTAACATTTCTGCCAACAATTTTAGCTGTTTTCATTAACCAACTTTATTATCGTAGGGCCAAAAAACTAGTCAGTTTGCCAACATATTGTTCTGCGGAATCGAGTGCCCAATCAAACAACGTAACGCCTTGCTGACTCAGTCTCTTTTTTCTATTGAGTGCGAACGCAAAACAAGCCATCATGGGGTCAAAGAAAGTTGTGAGTGCACTTTGATAAAGACGATGAGAAACCCTATTGGATACAAGAAAGGACACGCAGCAAAGTAGGAAGGTACACTCCACTTCCCCTTCCCCTCTCCGCTCATCGCTGTCTTCACCAACAAAGTCTTTAGTAAAGGAATACACGATCTACTGTATTCTTTTCATTTGTCATTTACACATAATTCACATTGTTTTCTGCATGTAGTAAACCTATAATTATTCACAAAAATATTTTGGATGTCTGGCATGGAATAATTGTATTTGCTGTATTTCTTATGGGAGAAACTTGCTTTTGTTTTCACATGATTGATATTCCGTCTGACCTTTCTGGAACTAATTACTGACACAAACCCAAGTGCTACTATGTGAGCACAAATTTGGACAGGATTGATCAATTATCTTAAAGGGGACTGTGGAGGCGGGCGTGGCCTGCGGGCCTGCCGCGGAACGGTGTGTGTCAGGACCGGCCTCGAAGACAGCGACAGGTGCGTAGATGGCCCAGGTGGGCCTTGTTATCGAATCACCTGTCGCCTTTATTAGCAGCAGCCGGAAGGAAACGAATAGTTGGAGTTGGCGGTGCTGCTGAGAGAGACGGACGCAGACAAGACACTGTGCTGAAAAGCAAAAGACTTTGCACCATTGAAAAAATAAAACAGTGTTATATCCTGAATTCCTGGCAGTCTGTGGTGGTCTGAAGAACCCACTAGAGGGCAACCTCTACAGGGACCTATGATTATTCTAATCCACATTTAAAACACTTTTTTGTGGTCTTTATATTAAGTGTTGGATATGTTTCCGTGTATATTTTGCTCCACTGTCACATGTATCACACATATTTAAGTCTGTCTGCAAGATATTTGTTTGTGGAGGTGTTTCCACATTGCAAATGAAACCTCTCCAAAAATATTTTGAAAATATACACTGTTTATATATATATCTTAAAGTTGTCACTGCTACCGTATTTTTATACTTAATACTTCAAATCCTTTCATTTTCTCAAAAATCGACGGAGCGCCTTATAACCTGGTGCCCCTAATGCAGTGCTTTTCAACCACTGTGCCGCGGCTAGTGTGCCGTGAGATACAGTCTGGTGTGCCGTGGGAGATTATCTAATGTCACCTATTTGGGGTAAAAAAATATATTTTTTGCAAACCAGTAATTATAGTCTGCAAATGATGTGTTGTTGTTGAGTGTCGGTGCTGTCTAGAGCTCGGCAGAGTAACCCTGTAATACTCTTTCATATCAGTAGGTGGCAGCAGGTAGCTAATTGCTTTGTAGATGTCGGAAACAGCGGGAGGCAGTGTGCAGGTAAAAAGGTTTCTAATGCTTAAACCAAAAATAAACAAAAGGTGAGTGCTGCTAAGAAAAGGCATTGAAGCTTAGGGAAGGCTATGCAGAACGAGACTAAAACTGAACTGGCTACAAAGTAAACAAAAACAGAATGCTGGACGACAGCAAAGACTTACTGTGGAGCAAAGATGGCATCCGCAATGTACATCCGAACATGACATGACAATCAACAACGTCCACGCAAAGAAGGATAAAAACAACTGAAATATCCTTGATTGCTAAAACAAAGTAGATGCGGGAAATATCGCTCAAAGGAAGACATGAAACTGCTACAGGAAAATACCAAAAAAAGAGAAAAAAACACCAAAATTGGAGCGCAAGACAAGAACTAAAACACTACACACAGGAAAACAGCAAACAACTCCAAATAAGTCAGGGGGTGATGTGACAGGTGGTGACAGTATACTTACTTTGAGACAAGAGCTATAGTGATGCATGCTTGGTTATGGTTTAAAGTCATATCCAACAATTGCGACAACGACTTTGCACTGTCAACTGAGTTTCGTTTTTTAATGATTTCTGCTGGTGGCGTGCCTCCGGAATATGTCAACACAAAAAATGTGACCTTGGCTCAAAAAAGGTTGAAAATCACTGCCCTAATGTACGGAATCATTGTGGTTGTGCTTACTCCGAGCTATTTTATTTGATACATGGTGTAATGATAATTGTGCCCAGTAGATGGCAGTCCCACATAAGAGATGTCATGTTTCTTACAGGCTTTGCTCATTTATTTAAAGAAAATTGGCATTTTAATTTATTGTCTTGCCTTACATGTGACGACAGTAAACAACACCAAAACTTGAAATGTTCCATTGAGAATATACAACATTACACATGGCGCTTAAAAATCTGTCAAAATTTTTTAGTACGACATTGGTAAGCTATGAAGCGGCATCAATTGATGGGATTGTCGTAGCATTACGGCTACCGTAGTCAGACATACTCTAACCACAAGGCCAGAGTGTCCGCCCTGAGATCGGTAGGTTGTGAGTTCAAACCCCGGCCGAGTCATACCAAAAACTATACAATTGGGACCAATTACCTCCCTGCTTGGCACTCTGCATTAAAGGTTGGAATTGGGGGTTAAATCACCAAAATGATTATTGAGCACGGCCACCGCTGCTGCTCACTGCTCCCCTCTCCTACCAGGGAGTGGAACAAGGGGATGGGTCAAATGCAGAGAGTAATTTCACCACACCTAGTGTGTGTGACTGTCAGTGGTACTTTAACATTAACTACTGTATTTTAATGTTGGTCATTATAATAGTACTTGGACAGCCAAGTGTTTCTTCAGGTGGTACTTGGTGAAAAAAAACACTGCTCTAGGGGTCACATTTGCAGACAGCTAAGGAGCGGTAGACTCGACTTCTCCTTTTTACTTGCTAGCCTTACAAACTTTTGGCAAAAATAGCCCTGTCTATGCAACAGAAACCTTTGGCTGTTTTTAAGGACTTACTGCAAAATAGCTGGTCAAAGATCATCTCTATGACAGCGCTCTTGTGGTTTTAGGAATCTGCTGCAAAAATGTTAGTCTGAACTCTCCGGTGTTTATTCCCGGGACGGATTTGGCCCCTGGGCTGCAAGTTGAATAGCACTATCAAAATTATCGGTATCTGTTTCAAAAAGTAAAATGTATGACTTTTAAAAACGCCGCTGTGTACAAGGACATAGGGAGAAGTACAGAGCGCCAATAAACCTTAAAGGCACTTCCTTTGCGTGCCAGCCCATTCACACAATATCTACGGCTTTTCACACACACAAGTGAATGCAAGCATACTAGGTCAACAGCCATAGAGGTCACACTGAGGGTGGCTGTGTAAACAACTTTAACACTGTTACAAATATGCGCCACACTGTGAACCCACACCAAACAAGAATGACAAACACATTTCGGGAGAACATCCGCACCGTAGCACAACATAAACACAACAGAACAAATACCCAGAACCCCTTGCAGCACTAACTATTCCGGGACGCTACAATATACACCCCCCCCCCCCCCCCCCCGCTACCACCTACCCCCTCCCAACTCAACCCCGCCCACCTCAACCTCCTCATGCTCTCTCAGGGAGAGCATGTCCCAAATTCCAAGCTGCTGTTTTGAGGCTTGTTAAAAAAAAATAATGCACTTTGTGACTTCAATAATAAATATGGCAGTGCCATGTTGGCATTTTTTTCCATAACTTGAGTTGATTTATTTTGGAAAACCTTGTTACATTGTTTAATGCATCCAGCGGGACATCACAACAAAATTAGGCATAATGTGTTAATTCCACGACTGTATATATCGGTATCGGTTGATATAGGAATCGGTAATTTAGAGTTGGACAATATCGGAATATTGGATATCGGCAAAAAAGCCATTATCGGACATCTCTACTTGTAACACTACACACAGTTTGAACAGTAACAATGTGTTTGATTATTTAATTAAGTGATTCTTTGGCGTACCACTAGTGCAGGGGTCAGCAACCCGCGGCTTTAGAGCCGCATGAGGCTCTTTAGCGCCGCCCTAGTGGCTCCCTGGACCTCTTTCAGAGATGTGTGAAAATGGAAAAAGATGAAGAAAAAATTTTATTTTTCGTTTTAATATATTTTCTGTCGGAGAACAAACATGACACAAATCCCCTTAATTGTTAGAAATCCCACAGTTTATGTTATACATGCTTCACTGATGAGAGTATTTGGCAAGCACCGTTTTGTCCTACTAATATCCACGATCCTTGAACTCATCGGAGTTTGTTTACATGTACAAATTTCTCCGATGCTGCCACAGAAAGACATGTTTTATGCCATTCCTTCCTTGTCTCATTTTGTCCACCAAACGTTTTATACTGTGCGTGAATGCACAGACGTGTGCTTTGTTGATATTATTGACTTGTTGGAGTGCTAATCAGGCATACTTGGTCAATCCATGACCGCAAGCTAATCGATTCTAACATGCTATTTAGGCGAGTTGTATGTACATATTGCATCATTATGCCTCATTTGTAGGTCAATTAATTTCCTTTACTTATGTCCTTTGTCTCATGACACATTATCTGTATGTAATATTGGCTGCATTTCTCATAGTTGTTTGTGTGCCATGTTGTTCCAGACCACAGCAAACGTTACCCAGCTTGCAAAGATTGTAATAAATCCATTAGAAGAAGACAGCCGGCCATTTCGTTTAACTTGGACACACACATCTATACCTTTGGCTATTCTGAGTCAGTCATTACCAGAAGTTATCTCATGCTGTCAGAAGCCTCCATTTTACTTTTTTTTTTTTTTTTCAATGTTGCAAAAATGTGAAGAATAAAAGTTAAAATACAACATTTCTGTCAACAAAGATTTGCGTCAGCCTTGGATAGTAGGCTAATATAGACACTTACATCATGTGTTGCCTTCATTATAAGGCTTTTAATTTTTTGTGGCTCCACACAGATGTTTTTTTGTATTTTTGGTCCAATATGGCTCTTTCAGCATTTTGGGTTGCCGACCCCTGCACTAGTGGTACACTTACCGCAATTTGAAAATCACTGGATTATACAATGGATGAAATAGTGGTTAGCTTGTCTTTGTCATAGTCAGGATATTATGTTTTCGAATGTGCATCCTTCCTCCTCCATCCTAAATGCTAACTGGATACTTTAAATGTCCCCTTAGATGAGAATATCAATGGTTGTTTGTCTATATGAGCTTCTGTAATTGACTGGCGACCAGTCCAGTGTGCCTTTAACCTGAAGTAAGCTGATTAGGACAAGCGGTATATAGAAAATGGATGGATGGATATATTACATTATATAATCATCAGGAGCGAAAGCCCTATCACGAAAATGCACACCGAAAGCAAGATACCGTCGGGGAATTGGTATCACCTTGTTTTGTGACATCAATATTGCAGGTCTGGGTTCAGTTTTTTTTTTCTTATCGGTGTTTTCCCTCCATCCATCCCTCCTCTAAAGCAGTATTCAGTCACCCAGGATATTATTGCCAATTGCTTAGCCCAGAGAGCATGCACCCCACTCTTCGCAAAATTGCCAAATCCAGATGAATTTATGTTAATATGCAGTCAGTTACACCCCCCCAGACTCTTTATGTGCACACGTGCGATCTCCGCCACGCCCACCGCTGGAGTCTAGGTCACAAAGGGAAATAAGCAGGCAGGAAAAGGAGCAGAGAAGAAGCAAACATAGCCCCTGTCATAACCACTTAGTGCGATATGACAGCGGATGATGAATGAAAATCCTTTGTCTTTGTCTAGCGACTGTGTGTTTGCCAACTAATACTGCATTGGGTCTATCTGTTCAATCAGATAATCAAATGCCGCTCACAGGTTTCGAGTAAACAAAGACACTTTTCATTTGCATAAATTCAACATCTCATGTCTTAGTTTTTGTCTGGGGAAACAATATCGAGGCTTCGGAACTCGGAAGAAGGAACAGTCTGGGATTCAAATCCCTCACAATGATTTTACCGTGGTACTAAATGTTATGACGTCTGCCTGACAAATAGCATTTGAAAAAAAAGTGTTTTCTTACGGAGCCCCTAGAGCAGGCCAGGGCAATACTTTTGCTTCGGATGGCCAAATTTTAGAGAAAAAATGTGTCTGGGGGCCGGCATATCTATTTTTAGGAACGCTATAACAAATCCTCACAATATTGTTATGACAGACCGCCTTAAAAAACGCAATGGAATTTTAAATTTTTTTAATGAATGAGACACCCAGAATGTACAAACCCCGTTTCCATATGAGTTGGGAAATTGTGTTAGATGTAAATATAAACAGAATACAATGATTTGCAAATCCTTTTCAACCCATATTCAATTGAGTGCACTACAAAGACAAGATATTTGATGTTAAATTCATAAACTTTATTTTTTTTTTGCAAATAATAATTAACTTAGAATTGCATGGCTGCAACACGTGCCAAAGTAGTTGGGAAAGGGCATGTTCACCACTGTGTTACATCACCTTTTCTTTTAACAACACTTAATAAACGATTGGAAACTGAGGAAACTAATTGTTGAAGCTTTGAAAGTGGAATTATCTCCCATTCTTGTTTTATGTAGAGCTTCAGTCGTTCAACAGTCCAAGGTCTCCGTTGTGGTATTTTAGGTTTCATAATGCGCCACACATTTTCGATGAGAGACAAGTCTGGACTGCAGGTGGCCCAGGAAAGTACCCGCACTCTTTTTTTCCAAAGCCACGCTGTTGTAACACGTGCTGAATGTCTTGCTGAAATAAGCAGGGGCGTCCATGAAAAAGACGGCGCTTAGATGGCAGCATATGTTGTTCCAAAACCTGTATGTACCTTTCAGCATTAATGGTGCCTTCACAGATGTGTAAGTTACCCATTTCTTGGGCACTAATGCACCCCCATACCATCACAGATGCTGGCTTTTGAACTTTGCGTCGATAACAGTCTGGATGGTTTGCTTCTCCTTTGGTCCGGATGACACGATGTCGAATATTTCCAAAAACAATTTGAAATGTGGACTCGTCAGACCACAGAACACTTTTCCACTTTGCTTGAGTCCCTCTTAGATGATCTCGGGCCCAGAGAAGCCGGCGGCGTTTCTGGATGTTGTTAATAAATGGCTTTCGCTTTGCATAGTAGAGCTTTAACTTGCACTTACAGATGTAGCAACCAACTGTATTTTGTGACAGAGGTTTTCTGAAGTGTTCCTGAGCCCATGTGGTGATATCCTTTAGAGATTGATGTCCGTTTTTGATACAGTGCCGTCTGAGGGATCGAAGGTCACGGTCATTCAATGTTGGTTTCCGGCCATGCCGCTTACGTGGAGTGATTTCTCCAGATTCTCTGAGCCTTTTGATGATATTATGGACCGTAGATGTTGAAATCCCTACATTTCTTGCAATTGCACTTTGAGAAACTTTGTTCTTAAACTGTTTGACTATTTGCTCACGCAGTTGTGGACAAAGGGGTGTACCTCGCCCCATCCTTTCTTGTGAAAGACTGAGCATTTTTTGGGAAGCTGTTTTTATACCCAATCATGGCACCCACCTGTTCCCAATTAGCCTGCACATCTGTGGGATGTTCCAAATAAGTGTTTGATGAGCATTCCTCAACTTTATCAGTATTTATTGCCACCTTTCCCAACTTCTTTGTCACGTGTTGCTGGCATCAAATTCTAAAGTTAATGATTATTTGCAAAAAAAAGAAATGTTTATCAATTTGAACATCAAATATGTTGTCTTTGTAGCATATTCAACTGAATATGGGTTGAAAATGATTTGCAAATCATTGTATTCCGTTTATATTTATATCTAACACAATTTCCCAACTCATATGGAAACGGGGTTTGTACATGAAAATAAAGAATGCGGGATTTACAATATTAACTATGAATGATAAAACACTGAATATTGACAACATATGAACGTCACACCCCTTCTCGATCAACATATTTTACAATCAAGCGAAACGCAACAAAAATGCAACAACCACAGCCAAATATGAATGCAAAGGGTAAAAAATAAACCCATTTACAATCTGATACATCTAATGTATCACTAAGCTTTAGAACTTTGTTGTAAAATTCTCCTTCCGCATCTGTCCCTGACACCCGCATTTCAGGCTGGCCGCTCTGGAAACACTCAGTGGAAACGCTCCCCACCCACACTGCTTGGTGCCTCGTCTAAACTGCTGTGACTTAGATGACCATAGTAACTAATTAGATTACCATAGTAACTAGTACATCATGCATCTAAAAAAAATATTTGGAATTGTCCAGCGGGCCAGATCGAAAAGCTTAACGGGCCACATGCGGCCCCCTGGCCTTAATTTGCCCAGGTCTGCCCAAAGGGACATGGAGGGAAAGAAATTAGATCTCGCAAAAGTTTTTTTTTCCTATGTCAGTGAACCGGAAGTAAAACAGACACAGCGATGGAGGAGCTTACCCATCATCCGTGGGAGAAGTTTATTGATTTCTATTTTAGTATTGGCTTAACATATAAAGACATCAAATCATATTATGGTCCTTCAACAGAGCACAGATGATGGGTAGGCTTCCGCATGCTCCCGCTCCTCCATCGCTGTGTCTGTTTTACTTCCGGTTCACTGACATAGGAAAAAACCTATTGCATCCATATCCCTTTAGGGGCTCCGTATTTTCTCGATTAGCAATTAAAAGAAAGGTGAACCTCTGATTGCTGTTATTGTGTAATTCCCCACTGAGGGATTATTTTATTATCATTTAAAATCATTTAGTGCTTGTGGGAGGATATAGTTTCATATTTAACACTCATGGAGGCGTTCATCTTCTACACCGGGGGTCAGCAACCCACGGCTCTTTAGCGCAGCCCTAGTGGCTCCCTGGACCTCTTTCAGAGATGTGTGAAAAAGGAAAAATATGTTTTAATATATTTTCTGTAGGGGAGCGAACATGACACAAGCCTTCCTAATTGTTAGAAATCCCACTGTTTATGTTAAACACGCTTCACTGATGAGAGAATTTGGCAAGTACCATTGTGTCCTACTAATTTCAGCGATCCTTGAACTCACCGTAGTTTGTTTACATGTGCAACTTTCTCCGATGCTGCCAGAGAAAGACGTGTTTTATGCCACTCCTTCTTTGTCTCATTTTGTCCACCAAAGGTTTTGTGCTGTGCGTGAATGCAGGTGAGCTTTGTTGATTTTATTGATTTGCTGGAGTGCTAAACAGGCATATTAAATCAATACATGACTGCAAGCTTATCAATGCTAACATGCTATTTAGGCTAGCTGTATGTACATATTGCATCATTATGCCTTGTTAGTAGGTATTTTTAAGCTAATTTAATTTCCTTTACTTATGTCCTCTGTGTATTTAATTTATATTTGCATGTCTCATGACACATTATCTGTATGTAATATTGGCTGCATTTGTCATAGTTGTCTGTGTGCCATGTTGTTCCAGACCACAGCAAACATTACCCAGCTTGCAAAAATTGTAATAAATCCATTAGAAGAAGACAGCCTGCCGTTTCCTTAAACTTGGACACACACATCTATACCTTTGGCCATTCTAAGACATTTCCAGAAGTTATCTCATCCTGTGAGAAGCCTCCATTTTAGTAATAATTTCCAATGTTGCAAAAATGTGTAGAATGAATATTAAAATAAAATATTTCTGTCAACAAAGATTTGCCTCAGCCTTTGATAGTCGGCTAATATCACTAATATAGACACTTACATAATGTGTTGCCTTCATTATAAAACTTATATAAGGCTTTTAATTTGTTGGTCCAATATGGCTCTTTCAACATTTTGGGTTGCCGACCCCTGTTGATTTAACTGTAAAATACACGTTTTATTCAACTAGTCCTGCACATTGATCTGATTTCATATTTACAAAAATAAAATTTAAAAGATGAATTTAAACTTCTTACACAAATGACAAAACAATGCATTTGTTTCCTCACCATGAACATGACAATGAACCAGCAGTGAAGGAGGGACCAAGGTGCAACTAAATAGAACTAATTAACAATGAGGAACAGGTGTGCAGGTGGCAGGACAAGAAACAAAAAGTATAGGTTCTGTAAAAAACACATAGTTCCTGTCCCGGTGCTCTTGTTTTGTCAGCATTTCCTATTTGGTCTGATATCAAACACAGAAAAACAACAACCAAAGTCCAAACTGTCATGTGGTATTATCCAATCCAATCCAATCCACTTTATTTATACAGCACATTATGAAATTTTCTTTATCATACAAAACAAGCACCTGTATGTTAGAATTTATAAATTCAAATTAGTCATGTTACCTTAAAACCCCTCTGAAAAAAATTGCAATATTTCACAAGTCACATGGTACACAAGAAGTTGCATCATTCAGATCCTCTGCAGGACATGGGAAGGGCTAAAAATAAGTTCCTTATTCTTTTTTGTGTTGGCAATGATATTTCAATCTCAGCACAGTCCTGTTACCAAAATATTTTTTTGATGTTGTTTATTTTGTAAATAAATGGCTGTAATAAGCATCGTGTCAACATGCTTTTAGCATAAATGCCATGTGGTTATAATTAATGTATTTGTTAATTGTTTGCTAAAAACTCCTGTTACTTTCAGTCCTGTTACTCAAATGAGTCATCTCCGACTTGGGAACCTTGTAAAAAAAATAAAACTTGCTTGACATAGACCAACACATATTTTGAGTAGCTCAATATGTGAATTATCACGTTTAGAGTTAACGAAACATCCACTTATTTTGAGAGAACAACCAAATGTCATTGATTCAGTGGAATGACCCATAAAGCCAAACAAATTAAATTAGATGTAAATGAATGCATTTTCTGCAAAAGGGGAGCGGGTTGCTTTAGTAATACTACAGTCCCCAGCTGCTACAGCTGGCTCATGTACAAAATCAAATGTTGTCAGAAAAGTTTTCTTCATAAAGATACTATGCCCCCTATTTGTTTCAGTTGCCAGATACTATATGTATTATTTTAACTTAATGCTGTCAAACAATTAAAATATTTAATTATGTTTAACCGCAGTTTGTTCATAGATAACTAAAAATGTATTGTGATTAATCACAGATAAATAACATTGTTCGTCTTTAATAAGTGTACCATAGACAGATAATGTTCAAGTTTTTATTACCAAGACTGGAGTATTAGTTTGTTTTAATTAATTGTTATTAAACAGTATGTTTTTTTTTTTAAACAACTCAACAAAAAGGACATAAACACGGTTTTAATGAGAATTTAAAAAAAATAACAGCAGTGTGTCAGTGTCTTACCAGATGTTGTATATTGTAGGAATACAACATTTGTATTTCTGCTGTAGGAGCACTTGCAATAAGAGGGGAGGAGCTACACATCCATGTTTAGATTCCAGTTTCACACATTAATAACATTGTTGCGATCATAGTTTGATTGTCAAAGATGCTTTGTACTGAATCTGTGATATTTTCACCTGAATAAATGCGTCTGATATTTTGTACATTACACGTAGTACAAGTTTATGGCATTCATATCTCTGCATGACAATGTTTTAACTGGGGCCGGGATATATGGACTAAAACTGATACCGCTGTGTTTTTAGTTTGAATGATGGTATAAATGATGATGGTATAAACAATTGTGCAAAGTAGTTAAGTTGCCTAAGTGTTTTACGGCTAGATAACCAGTGTTGAGAGTACTTAGTTTATTTTCGCTGTAAGTAGTAATGTAATATGTTGTTTATACTTATAAAGTAATTAGTTAGCCGTTACTATGTCAAAGCAATTTCCGTTCATTTTGTTCAATACCGTTAGGTTTATAGCCTCACGCTTGTGCCTGGTGATAGATGGAGCTTCTACTCCCTCACTGCGGTGGAAGCCGCTGGCTGTTGAATTTAAAGCTACTTTTCAGAGAGACATTTTTAAGCTGAAGAGTAGCTGAACATTTGACACACGGAGCGAGCAGCAGACAGGAGCAATCGATAGCTGCTGTGCTAAGTCGCTAACAGAAGTTAATAACATGAACAGATGAGATAAGCGATAAAGTCGCTACAAGGAGAGATATACAGTATGTTCTCAAGCAAATTGGTGTATGTTTAAATAAAGCTGTAGTCACTCACCAATAGCCAAATGCAGTCGCTGACCAAAGCATTGCATCACCCGGGAGTCGAGCACGCCATATTTTTTTTTAAGTTTGATACCTAAGGCATCTGCGCTACGTCAGAGAAACCTCCATAAACACGCAAGTGGCGGGAATGAGCCAAAGAGGATGCCCTGTGCTTTGTCTGTCAGGCACAGAGAACAGCAAACGGCCGTAACAAAGGCACATTAAAAGATACCGGAATGGGGGTATTGTCTGTAACATATACCGCTTTCTACAATATACCGCCCAGCCCTAGTTTTAACCTTTTCTATTTATTGATAAAATGTAATATTCAGCTTGTTAAACATTCTGTAATTGTCTGATTTGTCTGATTTAGACAATATTTTTTCTGGTTTTGGCATTTTTTGTCAGATGGCACTGTATTGATTCAAATGTGAAACATACCCATCCCTTACTGCTTATGAAAAAAATACCTTTGTAATTACCGACCTATAGCCTAGTTTAGGGGAAATTGCAGAGAGTTGAGTTGAGTTGATTTTGAACATGCAAGCATACAACATGATACATCACAAATTCCATTTTCTCTTTTCAACATGTTCGAAAAGGAGTAGGAAGAAGCAGAGCTTATTTAATCCTACCCCTTTTCTTTTACATAACAGTTGCTAAAACTTTTGTTCACTTCCTGTTCACAACTTATTCACAATATACTCCATAAGTAATCACAAAAAAAATAATAATAATAATAATTTAATAATAATAATTGGTGCAGTAAGTCATATTTCATATGATGAGATAAGTAAGATTATTTTGAGAATGAATGAATGGATGGATGAAATAAATTGAGAATGTTTGTCATGGTTCTTGTTCTTTGTACTTTGTAAACACTTTAAGTTTGAAGAGTTTCTTGAAGTGGATCATATTAGTACATTGTTTGATTGCTTTGCTTAATCCATTCCATAATTTAATTCCACATACAGATATACTGAAGGTCTTAAGTGTTGTACGTGCATACAAATGTTTTAAATTAAATTGTTCTCTAAGATTATATTTCTCCTCTTTTTTTGAGAAGAATTGTTGTATATTCTTGGGTAGCAGATTGCAGTTTGCTTTGTGTATAATTTTAGCTGTTTGCAAATTCACTATGTCACGGAATTTCAGTATTTTTGATTCAATAAATAAAGGATTTGTATGTTCTCTTTATCCAACACTATGTATTATTCTAACTGATCTTTTTTGTAACACCGTTAGTGAATGAAGTGTACTTTTGTAGTTATTTCCCCATATTTCTACACAGTAACTCATATATGGTAACACTAGCGAGCAGACAGAGATAATTGCAAAAAAACAGATATGGTGTAGTTTTAGCCTGATACGTTTTTTGTGTTTAATTTGGAGCTGTTAATAAACACACAGTATGTTACATATAATTGAATCCTGAATTTACCTTTTTTGTTACAGTAATACAATACAGGAAAAAAATGTGTATATTTTAGACATCATTGCAAATGGTGATAAAATATGATTAGATAATTTGGAAACTGATTAATCTGATTTGGCAGCCTATTGTAGTTTGAGCAAATGACGGCTCCAGTGTAATTCAATGGTAAACAATCAAAACGGCGCATGTATTCTCTTGTGCAGGTGTGCCTAATGTTGTGGCCAGCGTGTACATGGCAGTTAGTATGTGACAGCTATGTTCTCTTCCCCACAGTGGATGTGAGGGACAGTATTGTGAGCCGTTGGACATCAGCACATATCATTGACTCTCTCAGCCTGCCATCAGCTATACCTCAGCCTCTAAACCTGTCTTCCCACTCACAAATAACGCCTCTGCCTGGCAAACGAGCATCGTCTTTCTTCTTTTCACGCCGAGGCAATGAAATGGTTTGCGAATATATGACTTAATAACGCATGACAGGGAGCCACTTCTATAAAAAAAAAAAAAAAAGATCATAAAAATGATTAAAGGTTACATTCTGATTGATGATACAAATCCTCTACTTGATTATCAAATAAGCACTTTTCATCCATTTGAGGAGCTGCTAGTGTCTCCTAATCCTGAAAATTGCGATTGCATCAGATTTAAAATGTTTCATCATGAGATTCAAATAAAACCCAAAACCAGTGAAGTTGGCACATTGTGTATTTCGTAAATAAAAACGGAATACAATGATTTGCAAATCCTTTTCAACTTATTTTCTCATGAATATACTGCAAAAACAAGATATTTAATGTTCGAACTGAGAAACATTGCAAAAAAGTTGGCACAGGGACATTTTTTACCACTGTGTTACATGGCCTTTCCTTTTAACAACATTCAGTTAACGTTTGGGAACTGAGGAGACCAATTTTTGAAGCTTTTCAGGTGGATTTATTTCCCATTCTTGCTTGATGTACAGCTTAAGTTATTTTACGCTTCATAATGCGCTACACATTTTCAATGGGAGACAGGTCTGGACTACAGGCAGGCCAGTCTAGGACCCGTACTCTTTTACTATGAAGCCACGCTGTTGTAACACGTGGATTGGCATTGTCTTGCTGAAATAAGCAGGGGCGTCCATGATAACGTTGGATGGCTACATATGTTACTCCAAAACTTGTATGTACCTTTCAGCATTAATGGTGCCTTCAAAGATAGGTAAGTTACCCATGTCTTGGGCACTAATACACCCCCATACCATCACAGATGCTGGCTTTTGAACTTTGCGCCTATAACAATCCGAATGGTTCTTTTACTCTTTGGTCCGGAGGACACAACATCCACAGTTTCCAAAAACAATTTGAAATGTAGACTCGTCAGACCATAGATCACTTTTACACTTTGCATCAGTCCATCTTAGATGAGCTCGGGGCCCAGCGAAGCCGGCGGCGTTACTGGGTGTTCTTGATAAATGGCTTTCACTTTGCATAGAGTTTTAACTTGCACTTACAGCAACCAACTGTAGTTACTGACAGTGGTTTTCTGAAGTGTTCCTGAGCCCATGTGGTGATATCCTTTACACACTGATGTCGCTTTTTGATGCAGTACCGCCTGAGGGATCCAAGGTCATGGGCATTCAATGTTACGTGCAGTGATTTCTCCAGATTCTCTCAACCTTTAGATGATATTACAGACCTTAGATCAGTGGTTCTTAACCTTGTTGGAGGTACCGAACCCCACCAGTTTCATATGCACATTCACCGATCCCTTCTTTAGTGATAAATACAATGGGTTTTTTTTTTTCAAATTCACGACAAAGTTATATGTTTCTTTTACTGGTGCATGAACCTAGTTCAAAGAACAAAACCAACACAGTGCATGAACTCACAACAATTTACACACCTGCAAATCAGATGGAACATCATTTGGGGGTATCCATAGTACGCCGATAGGGAGACGTTTTTATTTACAAGATGAGTCGGATGTGTCTTGACCTCCGCGGCGGAGGCTCCACCGAACCCCTGTGGCCGACTCACCGAACCCCTAGGGTTCGATCGAACCCAGGTTAAGAACCACTGCCTTAGATGTTGAAATCCTTAAATTCCTTGCAATAGCTCGTTGAGAAATGTTGTTCTTAAACTGTTCGACAATTTGCTCATGCATTTGTTGACAAAGTGGTGACCCTCGCTCCATCCTTGTTTGTGAATGACTGAGCATTTCATGTGAGCTGCTTTTATACCCAATCATGGCACCCACCTGTTCCCAATTAGCCTGTTCACCTGTGGGATGTTTCAAATAAGTGTTTGATGAGCATTCCTCAACTTTCTCAGTCTTTTTTGCCACTTTTTTCAGCTTTTTTGAAACACGTTGCAGGCATAAAATTCCAAATAAGCTAATATCTGCAAAAGATAAAGTTTTCCATTTCGAACGTTAAGTATCTTGTCTTTGCAGTGTATTCAATTGAATATAGGTTGAAAAAGATTTGCAAATCATTGTATTCTGTTTTTATTTATGATTTACACAACGTGTCAATTTCAATGGTTTTGGGGTTTGTATTAACCATGAACTGTTGTCGCTATATGTACAAATATGTCACTGCATTTATTTGAAGATAATCACAGGTCAAGTTACAAAGACAATTTGCAAGCGTGAGGTCTCCAACATTCTCTGAGCCCACCATGGTTGCTTCGCATCCGGCTGCCTGTCTAAAGCTGCTTTTGAAACAAGGCTGCAAGGGTTAGGAGGTCATAGCAAAGCATTGGAATGGAATGTTCCTTCCTGGTTCAATGTCCAGCCTCCAGAGGGGCCCAGAGATCATTTGAGACCATCCGCACATGCCCCATTCATTTCACTCCCCACCGCACTTCACTTTCATCTACCCCAGCTTGCTTTATTGTTGGCAGCTCAATTGCCAAGTGTGTCACTCTTTCACGACTGCTGCTGAGTCACCCCCACATCAGGATTGTGTGTTCTGCAATTAGCCAATCTGTCCAAATAATTTCTTGATGTATGTGGTAAACCAAATAATTTAAGGCGCAAAAGTAAAATTTTAGTTTTCTGTACAGTCAGAGACATAATTTGAAAATGTATTATATTTTACTGCTATACTATAAATATTAATTTACCACTAACAATACAAGGGGATTTGTAAAGATTTTTTCCAGCAAACTCAAATGTTTTTACCTCAATACCAATGCCAATGAGAAGTATATATATATGTATATATATATATATATATATATATACACACATATATATATATATATATATATATATATATACATATATACATATATACATATATACATACATATACATATATATATACACACGTATACACATATATATATATATACATATATACACACATGTACAGTATATATATATATATATATATATATATATATATATATACAAAACCCAAAACCATTGAAGTTGGCACGTTTTATAAATCGTAAGTAAAAACAGAATACAATGATTTGCAAATCCTTTTTGCAAATATTAGCTCATTTGGAATTTGATGCCTGCAACATGTTTATAAAAAGCTGGCACAAGTGGCAAAAAAGACTGAGAAAGTTGAGGAATGCTCATCAAACACTTATTTGGAACATCCCACAGGTGAACAGGCTAATTGGGAACAGGTGGGTGCCATGATTGGGTATAAAAGCAGCTTCTATGAAATGCTCATTAATTCACAAACAAGGATGTGGCGAGGGTCACCATTTTGTGAACAAATGCGTGAGCAAATTGTCCAACAGTTTAAGAACAACATTTCTGAACGAGCTGTTGCAAGGAATTTAGGGATTTCACCATCTACGGTCCGTAATATCATCAAAAGGTTGAGAGAATCTGGAGAAATCAATGCCCGTAAGCGGTACTGCATCAAAAAGCGACATCAGTGTGTAAAGGATATCACTACATGGGCTCAGGAGCAATTCAGAAAACCACTGTCAGTAACTACAGTTCGTCGCTACATCTGTAAGTGCAAGTTAAAACTCTACTATGCAAAGCGAAAGCCATTTATCAACAACACCCAGAAACGCCGCCGGCTTCGCTGAGCCCGAGCTCATCTATGATGGACTGATGCAAAGTCGAAAAGTTTTCTGTGGTCTGACGAGTCCACATTTCAAATTGTTTTTGGAAATTGAGGACGTTGTGTCCTCCGGACCAAAGAGGAAAAGAACCATCCGGACTGTTATAGGTGCAAAGTTGAAAAGCCAGCATCTGTGATGGTGTGGGGGTGTATTAGTGCCCAAGGCATGGGTAACTTACACATCTGTGAATGCACCATTAATGCTGAAAGGTACATACAGGTTTTGGAGCAACATATGTTGCCATCTAAGCAACGTCTTTTTCATGGACGCCCCTGCTTATTTCAGCAAGACAATGGCCAAGCCACATTCTGCACGTGTTACAACAGCGTGGCTTCGTAGTAAAAGAGTGCGGGTACTAGACTGGTCTGCCTGTCGTCCAGACCTGTCTCCCATTGAAAATGTGTGGTGCATTATAAAGTGTAAAATACAACAACGGAGACCCCAGACTGTTGAACAACTTAAGCTGTATATCAAGCAAGAATGGGAAATAATTCCACCTGAAAAGCTTAAAAAATTGGTCTCCTCAGTTCCCAAACGTTTACTGAGTGTTGTTAAAAGGAAAGGCCACGTAACACCGTGGTAAAAATGCCCCAGTGCCAACTTTTTTGCAATGTGTTGCTGCCATTAAATTGTAAGTTAATGATTATTTGCACAAAAAAAATAAGTTTCTCAGTTCGAACATTAAATATCTTTGAAGTCTATTCAATTGAATATAAGTTATAAAGGATTTGCAAATCATTGTATTCTGTTTTCATTTACGATTTACACAATGTGCCAACTTCACTGGTTTTGGGATTTGTATATGTCTGTTCCAATGGAAAGCTCTACTTACAACACAGAAAAGTTAATCAGATCGTTGAAAGACTGGGTGACTTAGTGACTTGGCCACTCCGCATACTTCCTATCTTCCAGTCTATTCATCCATGGCCTTGGCGGGGTTTTTTGCATATTTGCTTTGTGCGCCTATGGTTCAGGGTTAAAGTAAAAATGCTGTGGCACGTCTGTGCCACCTTTTCTCACTGCCAAAGCCAAGGTCATTGTCACTGCCCTGGGGCCATCAAGGGAGGGAGTGGGCCTCCACTGGGGAATGAGAAGGAGAGCGAGCAATGGAGGAGGGGAGCCTTAATGGATAAAAAAAAAAGGGGGGGGTGGGGGGATATTCTGCCTTCGCGCACACACAAAGGTCACCATTTCCCAGCTAAACCCACCCCTCCAAACCCCTTTCCATCAACCATCCCCCCGACACCTCTGACCCTTCTGCTTCTAAGTCAATGCAGAAACAGAGGGAGAAGGAGAGAGAGCGAAGGTGCAATGGGAAACACACCCACCCAGAGTCAACAGCAACAAAAGGGGGCCTCAGCTTTAGCGAGATGATTCGGTCAGGAGAACAAACGATCAGGCCACCATCACACAGCAGTGCCACGGCGGAGCGCACATCCCCACAGACTCGCCTGTTCCCAGCCACTCAGCTGCCCTGTAGTTCACCGCCAACAATAGGTGCTGCTCCGCTCCCAGAGGTACCAGCACACACAAACACACAGAGGAGAGAGAAGGGGCAGCTGAGGCCCACAGAGGAGCTGCTGCCTAAATGATCCCGGGCTTTGACAAAACACACAACTGGACTTGCGGTCCCACACGTTTCAACATAACATGATGGTTAAAATGAAGCAGGGATCAGTAACCCTTACCCCTGTGTATTTTTCTCTAGGTTGTTTTCCTCTAGATATGTGCCCTTCCCTCGCTCTAACTGGTTTTGCATGCAGTATCCCTCGCATTGCAAAATGGGAAATAAATGTTCAAGTACATGAATCATTAAAGTATACAATTTTGGGGGAATTTGGGGAATCATTCACAATCCCTATGTGAGACAAGAACACACGTCCTTCTGTTTTTGTGCATTCTAATTTGTAATGTACTGTACAGCTCGTACCAGATGGTATGGTACCGGTACCAAAATATTTTGGTACTTTTCGGTACTTTTCTAAATAAAGGGAACCACAAAAAATTGCATTATTGGCTTTATTTTAACAAAACATATTACGGTGCCTTAAACATATGTTTCTTATTGCAAGTTTGTCCTTAAATAAAATAGTGGAAGTTAGAGATGTCCGATAATGGCTTTTTTGCCGGTATCCGATATTGTCCAACTCTTAATTACAGATACCGATATCAACTAATACCGATATATACAGTCGTGGAATTAACACATTCCATCCATCCATCCATTTTCTACCGCTTATTCCCTTCGGGGTCGCGGGGGGCGCTGGAGCCTATCTCAGCTACAATCGGGCGAAAGGCGGGGTACACCCTGGACAAGTCGCCACCTCATCGCAGGGCCAACACAGATAGACAGACAACATTCACACTCACATTCACACACTAGGGCCAATTTAGTGTTGCCAATCAACCTATCCCCAGGTGCATGTCTTTGGAGGTGGGAGGAAGCCGGAGTACCCGGAGGGAACCCACGCAGTCACGGGGAGAACATGCAAACTCCACACAGAAAGATCCCGAGCCTGGGATTGAACCCCAGACTACTCAGCACCTTCGTATTGTGAGGCAGATACACTAACCCCTCTACCACCGTGCTGCCCGAATTAACACATCATTATGCCTAATTTTGTTGTGATGCCCCGCTGGATGCATTAAACAATGTAACGTTTTCCAAAATAAATCAACTCAAGTTATTTAAAAAAAAAATGCCAACATGACACTGCTATATTTATTATTGAAGTCACAAAGTGCATTATTTTTTTTAACATGTCTCAAAACAGCAGCTTGGAATTTGGGACATGCTCTCCCTGAGAGAGCATGAGGAGGTTGAGGTGGGCGGGGTTGAGGGAAGGGGGCGGGGGGGTTAGGGGGTTGGTGGGGGGTGTATATTGTAGCGTCCCGGAAGAGTTAGTGCTGCAAGGGGTTCTGGGTATTTGTTCTGTTGTGTTTATGTTGTGTTACAGTGCGGATGTTCTCCCAAAATGTGTTTGTCATTCTTGTTTGGTGTGGGTTCACAGTGTGGCGCATATTTGTAACAGTGTTAAAGTTGTTTATACGGCCACCCTCAGTGTGACCTGTATGGCTATTGACCAAATATGCTTGCATTCACTTGTTTTTGTGAAAAGCCGTAGATATTATGTGATTGGGCCGGCACGCAAAGGCAGTTCCTTTAAGGTTTATTGGCGCTCTGTATTTCTCCCTACGTCCGTGTACCACTACGTACAGCTGCGTTTTAAAAAGTCATACATTTTACTTTTTGAAACCGATACCGATAATTTCCGATATTACATTTTAAAGCATTTATCGGCCGATAATATCGGCAGTCCGATATTATTGGACATCTCTACCCATAACTAATGTATCTTCGTGTTTAAAAAGACGATGCAATACTGTAGTGCTAGGTTATGTCATGAGACATTGTAATGTGTTAAAGTTGTTTATACGGCCACCCTCAGTGTGACCTGTATGGCTGTTGACCAAGTATATCTTGCATTCACTTGTGTGTGTGAAAAGCCGTAGATATTATGTGACTGTGCCGGCATGCAAAGGCAGTGCCGTTAAGGTTTATTGGCGCTCTGTACTTCTCCTTACGTCTGTGTACACAGCAGCGTTTTAAAAAGTCACAAATTTTACTTTTTTTTTTTTTAAACCGATACCGATAATTTCCGATATTACATTTTAAAGCATTTATCGGCCGAAAATATCGGCAGTCCGATATTATCGGACATCTCTAGTGAACATACACGACAACTTGTCTTTTAGTACTAAGTAAACAAACAAAGACTCCTAATTTAGCTGCTGACATATGCAGTAACATATTGTGTCATTTTCCATTCTATTATTTAGTCAACATTATTAAGGACAAGTGGTAGAAAATGAATCATTAATCTACTTGTTCATTTACTGTTAATATCTGCTTACTTTCTCTTTTAACATGTTCTATCTACACTTCTGTTAAAATGTAATAATCACTTATTCTTCTGTTGTTTGATACTTTACATTAGTTTTGGATGATACCACAAATGTAGGTATCGATCCGATACCAAGTCGTTACAGGATCATACATTGGTCATATTCAAAGTCCTCATGTGTCCAGGGACATGTTTCTTAAGTTTATAAACATTTTTTTTTTTTTTTTTAAACGAATTAAGATTTTGTGATGCTAAAAAATATCGATCTAGTATCGACTAGATACGGTATTGTACTTGGTATCATTACAGTGGATGTTAGGTGTAGATCCACCAATGGTGTTTGTTTATATTGTAGCGTCCCAGAAGAGTTGGTGCTGCAGGGAATTCTGGGAATTTGTTCTGTAGTGTTTATATTGTGTTGCGGTGCAAGTATTCTCTCAAAATGTGTTTGTCATTGTTGTTTATTGTGGTCTCATTATATTTCACATGTTTATGACAGTGTTGGCGTTGTTCATACGGCCACCCTTAGTGCTGCGGTGTGAAGTGAAGCATATAGAGCTATCACGCGCCCTACAGGGTTGATACCTGAAATGATCATACTTGATTTGTCTCCATGGAGACAAGAAGTAGTGATATTGAAGCAGCTACAACGCAACGCTGCTGACTACGGACAGACATTAGCCGCTAGCCAGCTAGCCATGTCTTAAAGCACCTCTTCTTGAGGGCATCTGCGTGACATGATGTGACAACGGGTGGGGGACCGGCACTTCTAAGAGGCGGTATAGTACCGAAAATTATTCATTAGTATCGCGGTACAATACTAAAACCGGTATACCGTACAACCCTAATATATATATATATATATATATATATATATATACAGTATATATACATACATATATATACATATATATATATATATATATATATATATATATATATATGCGTGTGTGTGTGTGGTAGATATTGCTTTGGTTTTTGACTGAGACCAAGAAACTTGGGCTCGAAAAGGTTGACTATTAATTATGCCTCTTACTTGAATAGTAGAATGCTTTGGCATTAAGCTGAGAAGTTGGTCAACTTTGACATTTAATTTCGACCTGAAGGCATGGCAAGGAAGACATATATGCCTGTTTGCTGCCAGCATTTTGTACCTGAGGTGTGAGGATTATAAATAATGAATAATTTTAACGGGGAACACAATTATTGACTGATTCGGTCTCTGAATGATACGAACATCGCATTAGTCAGCATCCTAGTGAGAGCAGACATATTAAGTGATTGTTGTAGCTGAGATAGGCTCCAGCGCCCCCCGCGACCCCAAAGGGAATAAGCGGTAGAAAATGGATGGATGGATGGATGTTTCATTATGTTCACAGATTGTACTTCTTGTTTAGCACTTAGCAATACTGCTACATGATGCTTAGTGTTCCACTAGAGCTCTATCTGCTTATCGCTCAGCTTCTAAAACTTGTAGTCCATCCTCCCTATATTCAGGCTCAAAAATATAAAAATCTGGATTACCATTTGTGCAAAAGCAGCTGTTGTTGTCTCTCATGAAGTCTGCCATGATTACTACTGTAGTTGCTGTTATTGTTGAAGGAAAGAGTGAACGTTGTAATGCGCTCCGTGAAATCAATGCACAGCCAGACGGTTCCGGTAATGCCTAAAATGACCATAATACGGTAAATATTACATGTTGTCCTGAATCTGCCTGCAACTACATTTTATATATTTGTACAGTATGTATACAACACATTGTTAGAGGGTTTCAGAGGGCTTTTATAGGCAGTATAGATTAAATCCCCATTACCTGAATTTTTAGGTAACTTTTGCTGGTGTTTATTTACGATTTAGAATGCATACCAAAGAGAAAGACATTTGTGGTATGGTCTCACATAGGGATTGTGAATAATAAGCAACATTTCCCAAAAAAGTGCAGTTCTCCTTTAAATAAATTAATAGCACCATTGGAAAAAAAACTGCTAGGGGTAGAAAAGCGCCCCCACTTGGCCTGTAAGGAGGTGAGTGAGACAATGCACATCATCAGGCACAGCATAAATCTTGTTTGTGTTTTCTAATACTGAAGGGCTCAAAATATCCTACATTATGAATTATTGATTATATTCAGGGTGAAATTACCGTATAAATACAATAATCACCGTACGCCTGGCAACGCTAAATATGACTTCAATGGTTTTCTCTTGCCTCCATAGCTCCTTCTCTACCTGCAATCTCAGCACCCTCTTCTTTACTTATCACACAACATGCTTAATATTAATCGAAATTATAATCAAAAATTCATTACTCGTCATTCCCCATATGCTCAGATCTACAACAGTCTTTTTTCTAACGTATCTTAGGTTTTCCCTTTTTAATCGAAGGCTGCCTAAAAAAATTGTTCACTGCAACGTATAGTTGACAAAAATATATTTAAAAAATTCATGGTGGCTTATTTTTGATTATATGGTTCTCATGATTATAATTTCTAAGATGTGGGTGTTTGCCAATATATTAATATTTAAGTGACTTATTACCATTTGGAAGGCTTTTATATATGTTTTATTAATTATGGCCTCGGACTTCACCTCCCATCTGTCTAACCTATTGTCCTATTCATGCATTTTTACAAATGCAATACTAAGATCTACCAAAGTGAATGGTAGGGGAAGGGGTATTTTTTTTACTGGAGAATGGTGCAGACCACGTAAAGGTTTTTAACTGCATTATCTGACCATAAAGCCATTGTTAAGTTTAGTGAAGCAAGGAGAGAAGGCTGACCAAGTAGAAACCACACATAAACTCATAGAACATTAACAGTATGTATGTGTACATTTTTATGACGTACGCGTTTATATAAATGAATATCCTGTTGACTTGGATCAGTGATTCTCAAATTGTGGGGCAGGGCTTGGTGAAGGCATGAGAGACAGTGGGGACTGTTATTATTAGTGTATTTAGTCATGCTTGAACAATACACAAGGCTCTAGCTAGGTGGCAGCAGTGCTCAAAGTAATCAACAGGCTGGCTGTTCAACCCTGTTCAACCACTGGTGTACAGAGCTCACATTATTGCTACCATTAGTGGTTTAACAGAACATAACTTTTTAAAATGTCTATATTTTTCACCAGTATTACCATATTCTCTAGACTATAGAGTGCACTGGTATATAAACGCCACCCACTAAATTTCAGAAGGACAAAAGATGTTTTACATATAAGCCGCAGACATATATACGTTGTGAAATTAGTTATTTACACAAATATTCTGCACATTTTTTTTGCATACCTTAATTGTTTCCAAACACAGCCTGTAACAAGGCAGTAAAATGGCTGATCAAACAAAACAGTAATCGTCATGAACCCACGAGCTGCGGAAGCTCTCTAATCCTCTAAACAGACTCAAAATAACTCCACGGTGACGTTTTGGTGAATTTACTGAGGAATGTGTTCAACTAAAACGATACAAAAAGAACGCTGTTGTATGTTAATGATACTAACACAGACACTCGTAAGCATGTTAACAAATAAGCTAATGCTAATAAAACTTACAAACGTTGCTTGGAGTGATTAAAGAAGAATCCTTTTGAGCAGAAACACTCTGGACGGTTTTACTTCTAGTTCAAAGCATTAAAACAGGAAGTACACCAGCAGTGAGCAAACATGTCCAAAAGATGGCGCAACAGCACAAACAATAACTCACTTTTCAGTGTCTGTGCATATATTTAGTGAAAACTATTGAACACAAAACATTATGGGTGTTTGCGAAGAAAAATCCATGAATTAGCTGAACTCTTTTATAAGCCGCAGGGTCCGAAGCGTAGGAAAAAAGGAATTTACAATGTACTTATCCATCCATCCATTTTCTACCGCTTATTCCCTTTGGGGTCGCGGGGGGCGCTGGAGCCTATCTCAGCTACAATCGGGCGGAAGGCGGGGTACACCCTGGACAAGTCGCCACCTCATCGCAGGGCCAACACAGATAGACAGACAACATTCACACTCACATTCACACACTAGGGCCAATTTAGTGTTGCCAATCAACTTATCTCCAGGTGCATGTCTTTGGAAGTGGGAGGAAGCCGGAGTACCCGGAGGGAACCCACGCAGTCACGGGGAGAACATGCAAACTCCACACAGAAAGATCCCGAGCCCGGGATTGAACCCAAGACTACTCAGGACCTTCGTATTGTGAGGCAGATGCACTAACCCCTCTGCCACCGTGAAGCCCCACAATGTACTTATGTGGAATAAAAATGTTTTTTGCACTACGGAATTAGTCCGTCGTTCAAGCTTGTCACTCACCGCTGTTTCGTACACACGTACACGCTGTGGAGCATCACAATACCCCCGAACAGGTGAGACCAGGCAGTGGGCCAGCCATCACAGTGAGAGTGTGCACCAGGCGGTCAAACTACGCCAACCTCTGGGTGTGGTCATCGAAAGGCAAGTACATCCCTAACTCCATTCTCAATCAGGTTGATGTGTGGCCACCTGCCCCAAGGCAGCTGTGTCAGGTTGGCAATCACTGTTTGCTTAAATAGCACCTCAGTGTATGGCTCATTGTGTGGCTGGCTCCCTGCTGGGAAAGGCCTGCTCCCATCGGGCGGTAAGTGTGTTGCTCCACTGAATTGTAGTTTATAGATTAGTCTGCTAAAGGTGTAATATGTTGGATTCATTAAATGCTGTGATTTATTGAACTTTGTGCTGATCACAGATATATCTGCTCTGTGTTCCAGGCAAATTAGGAGACCTGATCAAGGCATGAAAAATGTGATAATTTGTTTGTTTAATGCAGCGTTTCTCAAAGTGTGGGGCGCGCCCCACTGGTGGGGAATAGAGACATGACAGGTGGGGCGCGAGGAACTGGAGGAAATTTCACTTTAAAAATTGTTTTTATTATTATATTCTTAGATTTTTTTTTTTACTATGCTTTCATTTTCTATACACACTGTAAATCACTTTGTGATTCTGTCTGAGAAATCCGCTATATAAATAAATGGAAATTACCGGTACTTATTTTTACTGTAGGCTTTATATTTCTCGGTAGGAGCGAAAGTTTGACAGACATAGCAACAGTAACTAATTGGGGCGGGGCTAAGCGGAACAAACTTTCGCGCGGATGGGTAGCAGGCTAATGTGTGGACCACAATTACACAAATATATACATTTGTGACTCGCACCTCAAAGGTCGTCGAGCCAGAGCCAGCACCGGGGCAAAGTGCTGTCACTTGCCCTGTCTTGCCAAATGCATAGCTCCTCCTTTTTTTGTTTTTGCAAAGATTGCAAAGTGGCACTTTTATTGTATTTATTATTGAACTTGATGCAATTTATTTGATTTATTATTGAACTTGATGCAAGTTATAGCACTTTTTTTGATTTATTATTGAACTTGATGCAAGTTATAACACTTTTGTTTTATTTATTATTGGACTTGATGCAATTTATAACACTTTTTTTGATTTATTATTGAACTTGATGCAAGTTATTTGATTTATTATTGAACTTGATGCAAGTTATAACACTTTTATTTGATTTATTATTGAACTTGATGCAAGTTATAACATTTTTTTTGATTTATTATTGAACGTGATGCAAGTTATAACACTTTTTTTGATTTATTATTGAACTTGATACAAGTTATAACACTTTTATTTGATTTATTATTGAACTTTATGCAAGTTATAACACTTTTTTTGATTTATTATTGAACGTGATGCAAGTTATAACACTTATTTGATTTATTATTGAACTTGATTCAAGTTATAACACTTTTTTGATTTATTATTGAACGTGATGCAAGTTATAACACTTTTTTTGATTTATTATTGAACTTGATGCAAGTTATAACACTTATTTGATTTATTATTGAACTTGATTCAAGTTATAACACTTATTTGATTTATTATTGAACTTGATTCAAGTTATAACACTTTTTTTGATTTATTATTGAACGTGATGCAAGTTATAACGCTTTTTTGGGTTTATTATTGAACTTGATGCAAGTTATAACACTTTTGTTTTATTTATTATTGAACTTGATGGAAGTTATTTTATTTATTATTGAACTTGATGCAAGTTATAACACTTTTTTTGATTTATTATTGAACTTAATGCAAGTTATAACACTTTTTTTGATTTATTATTGAACTTGATGCAAGTTATAACACTTTTTTTGATTTATTATTGAACTTGATGCAAGTTACAACACTTTTTTTGATTTATTATTGAACTTGATGCAAGTTATAACACTTTTTTTGATTTATTATTGAACTTGATGCAAGTTATAACACTTTTTTTGATTTATTATTGAACTTGATGCAAGTTATAAGACTTGTTTTTATTTATTATTGAACTTGATGCAAGTTATAACACTTATTTGATTTATTATTGAACTTGATTCAAGTTATAACACTTTTTTTGATTTATTATTGAATGTGATGCAAGTTATAACACTTTTTTTGATTTATTATTGAACTTGATGCAAGTTATAACACTTTTGTTTTATTTATTATTGAACTTGATGGACGTTATTTTATTTATTATTGAACTTGATGCAAGTTGTACCACAGCTGCACAGTTGTTTTATTTATCATTGAACTTGATGTTATTTTATGTTATTGAGTTTGAATGTATACAACTTGATGTTCAATAAATTTGAAAATGTTAAAGCTTGGCATTAGCGCTCTGTTGGGGCGATGGGGGCAGGTGGGGCTTGAAAACTCCCCCTTGTCCACAGTGGGGGATGACAAAAAAAGTTTGAGAACCACTGGTTTAATGGAAGCCCCAATCGGGAGAACTTTAAGTTAACCTGCATTCAGAAAAGTGACTGAATAAACCAACGCTGCTGCGTTTGAACTTTAACAGAACTGTCTCTGGGAGGTTGGTTTGTGCCCGCACATCGCAACGCCTAGAGTGCGTTAACAGACACAAAAGCAATCCAAGAGAAGCAACTAACAATTAGTCACCGAGGGGGACTTCCATTTCCGAGTTCCGGTTGAACAATGCTAACAACACAGTGGCTAGTGACAATCAAGTTGACCAACGTTTGGCAGAACAACTTTTTGAGGCACTTCATCTTCAACTTCTGCCTGATCAATAACACATCTCCACATTGGTAAGACATTGACGTGAGCGATTGTAAAGGAGGTCAGACTGTGTGTTAGTAAACCTCGCTCCCTGACCACCTTAAGAGCAGTGCTGGCTATTGGGTTTATAGCTCGGGCTTTTAGCTAGGTAGCTACCACACTCGTTTCTTATGCTGGACGACCCAGGTTCGAGTACCTGGCGGAACAGAAGAGCAGGAACCAAACCAGGCGGGTCATATAATGTCAAAAGACATCAGTATTCCAGGACTTACTTTATGCGAACAAGACTGCAATCAGCAGCTGTTTGGGAAATGCTACATAGAGATGAACTGTGTATATGCACTTCATCTTGAACAGTGACAACACAGGATATACTGTACATGGCTAAAATAACAAGGCTAATGGCCGTGGTTATCTTCAGAACAACACAAGCAAGTGGTTTCAGCACATAGAAGCCCAGTTCTAACTGAGAAAAATTAACCAGGTTGTGACAGTGTTTCTTTTTTTTTTTGTCTTGTCCAGCTACTTAGGCAAAACATATTGTTGATGAGATGCCCATATCGGCTGGACAGATTTACTTTACAAAAGAGAAGTGTGGGATACTTCTCTTGTTGCCTTATTTGTATTTGACTTTATTAAATGTATTTATATTATCATTTGGTGCAGACGGGCTAGAGCAGGAGGGGATAGAAAGAGAGGGATAAGACAGAGAGACAACAGCAGCAAACACAACAATAACAATGACAACAACAACAGAACAACATCAGCAAATAGGATATGTACAAATATGATGGTAAAAGTGATAGCAAAGAAGCAGTTAGTGAAATAAATAATAATACAGAAATGACAATGAACATTATTACACTATAAATGGAGCAATACAAATACCAATAGAAATAGCACTACTGATAATGAATACTAACAATTACCTCTATTATGAACAATACAATTGTTTCAAACGCAACAATACATATATGTAATGATGACTTGAAATACAAAAGAAAGCAGATAAATGGAGGGGAAGAAAGAGAAGCCACCTATATTAACCTTGTAGATTGTTATAGTAACATTAGGTTAAGCTTTGTCAGTGTGCCATTTGTTACCCAGTTTCCCATAGGGCAACAACGTTAATATATGTTTGATGGAACGTGATTATATGCATAAGTGTATGTATGTATATGTACTTGTATATGTACAGTATGTGTATATGTATGTTTGCACAGTGAATGTATATGTACAGTATGTATATATGTATATTTGTACAGTGAATGTGCGTGTGGATGTACAAACTTTGACAGTGTGACTTGGAAGAGTACTCCAGTGTATAGTGGAACACACTCCAGACTACTATAATGGGTGAAATGAGTGCAAAGGGGACTACATGAGGGTTATTTAATATTTAGAGGGCTTTAATTATGTTACAAAAACATATTTTGAAGATTGTCAACAGCTTATTTATGCTCCAACTATAAAAAGATTTGATTAATCAATAATAATCCTATTTCGCGGAAATGCGTTTACCACAGCCAGGCCTGGAACAAATTAGTCGTGATGAACAAGGGACGACTGTATACCAACCTTCAGTCCATACCAAGCAAAGGTGAGACCCATTGCAAAGCCATTACATAGGAGAAGACCAAATATATCCAAAAAGACTACAGTTCCTGCAATTTAGCGCCCATTGTAGAGGAAGCGCAAGCATTTAGACGGCATTGTTCAGCCAATGACTTGGCCTTTACTCTCCCTCTTTTCACCTCTAACCTCTATTAATGAAGAATTCCTCCCATGAGCATTGAAAGCAGGCCAAAGGAATTTTAGGCCCCCTTTTTATGTTTTTTTTTTTTTTTTTTAGAATAGCAAGGGTGGTCCAGAGGCAGGGACCAACACTCGTTTCATTAACCAAGTCCCTCTTGCAGTTGAGACAAGGGTCCAATGCCAACACTGAACTTGAATTCCAAAACGGAGCCCCAATTCTAAATAGAGGCATTGTGAAAGACTTAATGAAGAGTCAACTTTTTCTTTAACTATATCCACAGGTGGGTAGAGTACCCAAAAATGGCACTTATGTAAGAGTACCGTTACTTTTGATACTTTAGAATGGCTCAAATAATGTTAAATGTAGTCATCAAAATAATTACTTAAGTAAGGTTAAGTAGGTATTCCTTGGAAAAACTACTCAAGTATTGAGTAACTTGTAACTTCTGATTTATTTAGTAGCTATTTTTTTAATGGTTCTTGGACTACAACTGTAGTTGGGGTGTGTGTGTGTGTGTGTTCGTTCTTGTATTTCTAGGAAAAATACCTTCCATATGAGGACCGGTGAAAATCATGGTCCCAATACGGAAAACCATTACATCTAATAGAGAGCCAGATACTAGAGTCCGTGAACATTGCTCCAAAGTCAGGATTTTTGTTGATTTAATGTGCATACAAAAGTAAACATTGACAGGTGCAAAGGCAGCAATGTATGATAAAACAAGACGCCAGCTAAAGAAGGACTTCCCTTTTCATGCCCCCGAAAAAACATGTCAGGTGAACAGCTGATTTAACGACTTCCGGTGCTGACGTAAGACAGCCCGCGTCCCATATGTGACCATAGGATGAACAAATACACTACAGTACTAAGACAATAGTGGCCATCAACAGTTAGCTTCTAGAGCTGGGTTGCACAAAGTGCGGCACAGGGGCCATCTGTGGTCCGTGACTCGTTTGTCATCGGCCTTAAGCACATTACAAAAAGCAAATAATAGAGATCTCATTTGCATCCCTGGTGGTGAAATCTATCAAAATGAGGGTGGACCCAAAAAGGAGGGATTTTTCAAATTGACTGTGTGTCGGTTTTAAAAGTGCTCCCCCTCTGGTCAACATATGAAATAACAAGTGTGTGTAAGAAATTGAAATGTGCCCTCTTTGGCCAAAATTATATATATATAATATATATATATATATATATATATATATATATATATATATATATATATATATTATATATATATAATTTTGGCCAAAGAGGGCACATTTCAATTTCTTACACACACTTGTTATATATATATATATATATATATAGAGAGAGAGAGAGAGACATACTGTTATAACTTGAAATAAATAATGAATTTTAAAAAACAATTACAAAAAAAAATATTAAAAAATGTTTTACTAAAAGCTTACTACCTTTTTTATATTTGCATAGTTTGTATATATTATTAATATTGTAAATACACATAGTTATATATCTAGAAAGGGTGGTCCTAAAGAGGTAGGCATTTTTCTCAGTTCTCAAAAAGGTAACAAATACAACATTGTGTGTGTGTGTGTGTGTGTGTGTGTGTGTGTGTGTGTGTGTGTGTGTGTGTGTGTGTGTGTGTGTGTGTGTGTGTGTGTGTGTGTGTGTGTGTGTGTGTGTGTGTGTGTGTGTGTGTGTGTGTGGTTTTATGCACTAAATTAGTCTGATTTGTCAACTATTTCAGTTTCCTTTATTTTCACACCTACATGTGGAGTTCTAGTTTCCATGTTCTTATCTCCAATTTGATGTGTCAGCTTGTTTAGCTTTGTGGTAACGTAAATACAGTAGAAAAAGAAAATGTTACAAGCAAATAAGGCCAAAATTAAATATATATATATATATATATATATATATATAGAAAGAGAGAGAGAGAGAGAGAGAGAGAGAGAGAGAGAGAGAGAGAGAGAGAGAGAGAGAGACATACTGTTATAACTTGAAATAAATAATGAATTTTAAAAAAACAATTACAAAAAAATATATAAAAAAATGTTTTACTAATAGCTTACTACCGTTTTTATATTTGCATAGTTTGTATATATTATTAATATTGTAAATACACATATTTATATATCTAGAAAGGGTGGTCCTAAAGAGGTAGGCATTTTTCTCAGGTCTCAAAAAGGTAACAAATACAAGATTGTGTGTGTGTGTGTGTGTGTGTGTGTGTGTGTGTGTGTGTGTGTGTGTGTGTGTGTGTGTGTGTGTGTGTGTGTGTTTCTATGCACTAAATTAGTCTGATTTGTCAACTATTTCAGTTTCCTTTATTTTCACGCCTACATGTGAAGTTCTAGTTTCCATGTTCTTATCTCCTATTTGACGTGTCCGCTTGTTTAGCTTTGTGGTAATGTAAATACAGTAGAAAAAGAGAATGTTACATGCAAGTAAGCTAGCTAGCTGGGTCGTATGACGCTACATATACTCAGTTACATTTACTTAAGTAACGTTTTGAATTAATTGTACTTGTCCAGGGTAGTTTTAATGCAACATACTTTCACTTTTATTTGAGTATTTTTTCAAAGAAGGAACGCCACTTTTACTCAGTTATATTGAGTTTCATTCTGATCGTTACATTTATTTGCATCAAAATTATTTATAATCTATTAATTAAGGTTTGCAAAGACGTATTCATTTCTCAGCGACCCTTCTTCGGGCTGGCACTGTTACATGACTCTGTTTCACCAATCCACAATAAGCACTGAAGACATTTCACTCCATTTTACCCATCAAACCGAGCCTGGCAGTCACATAAGTCTGTTTCACCAATCCAACGTAAGCACTAGTGATGTTTGAAAAAATTACACCAATCAAATGGAGCCTGGTATTTTACCTGGCGAATAACAAGCCGGTGGTGAGAAGGACTGTTTATGCCAAAAATGCACAATGTACATATATAGAAGTTGAAATAGATCAGTATTTTTAAAGTGTATGATAGAATAGAAACTGTGGGGATGAGATATTTTTAAGTGTTCTTTTTAATCCATAGTCATGTTTAAAGCATCTAGTATTTCCCTATGTAGTGTGTCTTCTCGTGATCTCTGTGCTTGTATCTTATGCCGGCTAGTAAACTCTGTGTTTCACCTTGAAGGCGCTGGAATGTCTATTGGGAGTATAATGTACTCCCTTTTTGTGGAGGAGGCCTTATCAGTTTGGAACAAAAAAGCTATATTTCTTTCTGGGCGAGAGGGGGCTGTTTTCGTACTAAATAATCTGATTCTTTCCGTTTGATTTTTAGACTGCTTCTTGATGCTGCTATTATAGCAAAGCTTTAGTAAAACTTAATAATATTGCTATTCTGTCTTGGTGGTCCTTCTTACTCAACATATATGTCATCCGAAAGAACCTGGGATTGACCAGTGTGTTTTATTCCTTGAGAGGAAGACAGGTCGAACGCAACAAAACCTACTTGTTTATTAATAAGTGTCAGAATGTTCACAAAGAAGGCATTTTGATTACAAACCCCGTTTCCATATGAGTTGGGAAATTGTGTTAGATGTAAATATAAATGTAATACAATAATTTGCAAATCATTTTCAACCCATATTCAGTTGAATATGCTACAAAGACAACATATTTGATGTTCAAACTGATAAACATTTTTTTTTTGCAAATAATCATTAACTTTAGAATTTGATGCCAGCAACATGTGACAAAGAAGTTGGGAAAGGTGGCAATAAATACTGATAAAGTTGAGGAATGCTCATCAAACACTTATTTGGAACATCCCACAGGTGAACAGGCAAATTGGGAACAGGTGGGTGCCATGATTGGGTATAAAAGTAGATTTCATGAAATGCTCAGTTATTCACAAACAAGGATGGGGCGAGGGTCACCACTTTGTCAACAAATGCGTGAGCAAATTGTTGAACAGTTTAAGAACAACATTTCTCAAAGTGCAATTGCAAGACATTTTGGGATTTCAACATCTACGGTCCATAATATCATCAAAAGGTTCAGAGAATCTGGAGAAATCACTCCACGTAAGCGGCATGGCCGGAAACCAACATTGAATGACCGTGACCTTCGATCCCTCAGACGGCACTGTATCAAAAACCGACATCAATCTCTAAAGGATATCACCACATGGGCTCAGGAACACTTCAGAAAACCACTGTTACTAAATACAGTTGGTCACTACATCTGTAAGTGCAAGTTAAAGCTCTACTATGCAAAGCGAAAGCCATTTATCAACAACATCCAGAAACGCCGCCGGCTTCTCTGAGCCTGAGCTCATCTAAGATGGACTCATGCAAAGTGGAAAAGTGTTCTGTGGTCTGACGAGTCCACATTTCAAATAGTTTTTGGAAATATTCGACATCGTGTCATCCGGACCAAAGGGGAAGCGAACCATCCAGACTGTTATCGACACAAAGTTCAAAAGCCAGTATCTGTGATGGTATGGGGGTGCATTAGTGCCCAAGGCATGGGTAACTTACACATCTGTGAAGGCACCATTAATGCTGAAAGGTACATACAGGTTTTGGAGCAACATATGCTGCCATCTAAGCGCCGTCTTTTCCATGGACGCCCCTGCTTATTTCAGCAAGACAATGCCAAGCCACATTCAGCACGTGTTACAACAGCGTGGCTTCGTAAAAAAAGGGTGCGGGTACTTTCCTGGCCCGGCTGCAGTCCAGACCTGTCTCCCATCGAAAATGTGTGGCGCATTATGAAGCGTAAAATACGAGAGCGGAGATCCCGGACTGTTGAACGACTGAAGCTCTCCATAAAACAAGAATGGGAAAGAATTCCACTTTCAAAGCTTCAACAATTAGTTTCCTAAGTTCCCAATCGTTTATTGAGTGTTGTTAAAAGAAAAGGTGATGTAACACAGTGGTGAACATGCCCTTTCCCAACTACTTTGGCCCGTGTTGCAGCCATGAAATTCTAAGTTAATTATTATTTGCAAAAAAAAAATAAAGTTTATGTGTTTGAACATCAAATATCTTGTCTTTGTAGTGCATTCAATTGAATATGGATTGAAAAGGATTTGCAAATCATTGCATTCCGTTTATATTTACATCTAACACAATTTCCCAACTCATATGGAAACGCTGGTGCCAGCACATCCTGGCTGTTTGAGAGAAATGGTGACCAGAAACCTCCTAAAACAGTTAACTAAAATAGCGATCGTACCAGCTGTTTGTCTGTCTCCGAAGATCATAATAAGAGTGTCCGCCTGAGATCGTTAGGTTGTGAGTTCAAACCCCGGCCGAGTCATACCAAAGACTATAAAAATGGGACCCATTACTTCCCTGCTTGGAACTCAGCATCAAGGGCTGGAATTGGGGGTTAAATCACCAAAAATGATTACCGGGCATGGCAACCGCTGCTGCTCACTGTTTCCCTCTTTTCTTTTAATTATTAGTATTAATAATAAAAATAATAAAAATTTAAAAAAATAAACAATTAAAAAAAATAAATGTTTAGGCCATTTTCGTGCTAACCATACGTCAGCAGGTAAGAGTAGCTTTTTTGATCTACTTTTATTATAATTTATATATCAAATAACAAGAATCGTAATTGAACTGAATCGTGAATTATCGTAATATTCACATCCCTAACTTCAAATCTTGGAAGCCTTGAATGATTTTTACCAAGTGATTGTTTGCACCTGCTTGTAGTTTTAAAAGCCCCAGGGCTTCCGTTGTGTACCACACACACTCGCTCATCCCGCACGTTAGCTCCTCTCCAAGTGAAGATTGGTGTGGCTTTCCACGAGTGCACGCCTGACCCAGCTGTCAGCAGAGCTCAAGATGAAAGCACTCTGACAACGCCTGGGCTGGATTTTGTTGCATTAGCTGTTGGCACCTGAAACAATTTTTATTACTCAGTGAGGGAAAAGCAGCCTTTTTGTCTCCATGAACACATTTTAATACCAATATAATTGAAAAGGAGATCAAAGTTTTAGGGGTTTAACGCGGTCTTATCTACAGTAGATCTGCAATCATACTTAGCACAGTGCCCACTCAAGTCGACCTCAACATACCATTTTTGTTTTACTTCCTGTTCAGTGCAAAGTAAGCTTCAAAATAAAAGTACAACATTATTAACCTGGATTTTTATCAAAAAATGTTTGTCATCCAGTGGAATAAGGATTTGTGCAACAAAATTATGGCATTTGCTCTGTGAAGTAAGAATATAACATAGCATAAGAAGGATCAACATAAAAATATGCACAAGTAGTGGAAAACAATGCATGTTAAACTACCATAGCCTCAAAAATCCCTTATTATATATATCTCTGGAGAACATATTCATGAATGTGCTGGCAATAGTTTTGGTCGAGAAGCATCAACTATATATAGTGGTACCTCAACTTACAAGTAGGGATGTCCGATAATGGCTTTTTGCCGATATCTGATATTCCGATATTGTCCAACTCTTTAATTACCGATACCGAAATCAACCGATACCGATATATACAGTCGTGGAATTAACACATTAGTATGCCTAATTTGGACAACCAGGTATGGTGAAGATAAGGTCCTTTTTTTTTTTAATTAATAAAATAAAATAAGATAAATAAATTAAAAACATTTCCTTGAATAAAAAAGAAAGTAAAACAATATAAAAACAGTTACATAAAAACTAGTAATTAATGAAAATGAGTAAAATTAACTGTTAAAAGGTTAGTACTATTAGTGGACCAGCAGCACACACAATCATGTGTGCTTACGGACTGCATCCCTTGCAGACTGTATTGATATATAATGTAGGAACTGTGACAGTGTTTCTTTTTTTTTTTTTTTTGTCTTGTCCAGCTACTCAGGCAAATCATATAGTTGATGTAGATGCCCATATCGGCTGGACAGATTTACTTTACAAAAGAGAAGTGTAGGATACTTCTCTTGTTGCCTTATTTGTATTTGACTTTATTAAATGTATTTATATTATCATTTGGTGCAGCCGGGCCGGAGCAGGAGGGGATAGAAAGAGAAAAAAAGGAAGACCGAGGGGGAAATTGTGGGGTCAAGAGGGGGATTAGACAGAGAGACAAAAACAACAACAGCAAACACAACAACAACAACAACAACAACAACAATAGAGCAACATCAGCAAATATGACATGTACAAATATGATGGTAAAAGTGATAGCAAATAAACAGTTAGCGAAAATAAAAAAAAATACAGAAATGACAATGAGCATTATTACACTACAAATGGAGCAATACAAATACCAATAGAAATAGTGCTATTGATAATGAACAATACCAATACTTCACCTTTATTATCAACAATACAGTTGTTCAAATGCAACAATACATATACATAATGATAACTTGAGATACGAAAGAAAGAATGCAGAAAAATGGAGGGGAAGAAAGAGAAGCAACCTACATTAACCTAACTAAAATAATGCTATTTGGTAACAGTAGAAGAGAAAGTCAAACACAAATACAAATAGACGGAATAGAAATTGAAAGAGTAAATGAAACCAAATTTCTAGGTATAATGATTGATGATAAATTGAACTGGAAATCTCACGTAAAAAATATACAACATAAAGTAGCAAGAAACACGTCAATAATGAATAAAGCAAAACATGTTCTAGACAAAAAATCACTTCATATTCTCTACTGCTCGCTAGTGTTACCATATCTGAGTTATTGTGCAGAAATATGGGGAAATAATTACAAAAGCACACTTCATTCATTAACGGTGTTACAAAAAAAATCAGTTAGAATAATACATAATGTTGGATATAGAGAACACACAAATCCTTTATTTATTGAATCAAAGATTCTGAAATTGTACGACATAGTGAATTTGCAAACAGCTAAAATTATACACAAAGCAAACTATAACCTGCTACCCAAGAATATACAACAATTCTTCTCAAAAAAAGAGGAGAAATATAATCTTAGGGAGAAATGTAATTTAAAACATTTGTATGCATGTACAACACTTAAGACCTTCAGTATATCAGTATGTGGAATTAAATTATGGAATGGATTAAGCAAAGCAATCAAACAATGTACTAATATGATCCACTTCAAGAAACTCTTCAAACTTAAAGTGTTTACAAAGTACAAAGAAGAAGAACCATGATAAACATTCTGAATTTATTTAACTCATCCATTCTTTCATTCTTTCACTCACAAAATAATCTTACTTATTTCAACATATGAAATGTAACTTACTTCACCAATTATTATTTATTTACTTATTTTATTGTGATTACTTATGGAGTATATTGTGAATAAATTGAGAACAGGAAGTGAACAAAAGTTTTAGCAACTGTTATGTAAAAGAAAAGGGGTAGGATTAAATAAGCTCTGCTTCTTCCTACTCCTTTTCGAACATGTTGAAAAGAGAAACTGGAGATTGTGATGTATCATGTTGTATACTTGCATGTTCGAAATAAACTCAAACTCAAAACTCAACCTTGTAGATTGTTATAGTAACAATAGGTTAAACTTTGTCAGTGTGCCATGTGTTATACCCCGTTTACCTAGGGCAACAACATTAATATATGTTTGATGAAACGTGATTATGTGCATGAGTGTATGTATGCATATGTACTTGTATATGTACAGAATGTGTTTGTACAGTAAGTGTATATGTACAGTATGTGTATGTTTGCATAATGATTGTGCGTGTGGATGTACGAACTTTGAGTATGTAAATATGTACTGTATTTGTATATGTATGTGGGAACGCAGGTACCTATGTATGTATGTATGTATGTATGTATGTAAGTATATGTGAATTTGTATGTACAATATATTTGACTCCCAGTGTGCGTGGGAGCCAGAGTACGGCCCCAGTCGTATACGATGTCATCACTAAACCTTAGAAATACGAACAAATAAGTTTGTATTTCTAAGCTTTTGTTTTGACATGGTATATGGACGTGCTGCTTTCATGTTTGCGCTTATAATGTGTTGTGAAAATAAAAGACACGTTTGATAACAAACAATATTTGTATGGGCAATCATTAAGGCCAAGAATACAGTCATCACTTGGTGTTAACTGAACAAAACAAGATGGGGCCCTATGAACTTTACCTAGAAACAAATTGACAGAGCTAATCGAGTTAGATATCCAGTGCAAGAAGTAACTCAGCAAAAGAATTAACTGATAAAAGTCTGGTTTGTTTTGTAACAAACGCACCCAAGTTCTCCGGGTGTCTTTGCCACTACGCAAATTAAGGAGTCAAGGGTGGGACCTGATATTCAGCTGGGAACAATTAAACGACAAATAAACACAAGACATGTATAACTATTAGCCACAAGACGATCAGGCTTATATTTAATATGCCACAAATTAATCCCGCATAACAAACACCTTCCCCCTCCCGTCCATATAACCCGCCAATATAAATCAAACACCCGCACAAAACACTCAATCCCACAGCCCAAAGTACAGTTCACTTCCTCAAAGTTAATAAAGGTTCGTCCATGAAGTGGCTCCGTAGCAAAAACGCTGGGTCTGACAGTTGCTCCTAGGTGGTTTGTGACGTCAATTTCCGCTTCCGCCCGGTCTGATCGCACCGGATGCCTTTTATATCCCCACATATTTATTACGTTACAAATTTAATATTAACATGATTATTTAATACGCCTGTAACAGTTTATAATAAGGAAATGGATGACATATTAAGTATATATATATATATATATATATATATATATATATATATATATATATATATATATATATATATATATTTTACCAGCTGAGCACAATTTAACTGTGACTGGCAATATTTATTATACATATACATATCGATGGACCCCTATGGCCAGTTTACTTTTTAACTTTATGGTGTTAAAATGTGTAAACAAAGAAAATTCTTTGTTGTATTGCATTTATATGTTGGGAAAAAATAACAGCCAGGTAACCGTTTCATACAATAAAGAAAGTGAAGATACATTGAGATAGTTTATAATGCATTACCAGGCATATAATCGATAATACAAAAATATAACAAATAAAAAGGAAATTTTAATCAAATTTAATAAATACATTTGACGACTAGTAGAGCCAAAAGAGTTCAACTAGAGACAATACAATTGTGTTTTTAATTGATTAACCACTAATGCAAAGTATAAAATGTAAGGCCTATAGAAAATACATATCCATATGCAAATGTGGTTGCAACAGTGTCTCAAATGTCACCACAAAGAATTAGCCCCACTATTTTGTTTCCATAAAAAAAATGTCACTACATGTTTGCAACCCAGCTGCCATGCCCTTGCAGAGGCAAATTGTCAAGTACAAATTAAGAAATATTACGTCTAACATGGTTTCCCCAACGTTCTTCAAGTCAAACACATGGCATTCAGCCTCATCAGTAATTACTTGGAAGCGTGTGTAATTACACAGAAGAGGTCAAAGCTCCTGGGTACAGATATAAATCCCATGATGCCTGACTCCCTCTGACACAATGGCATACAGATGGAGAGGTGCTGACCGCACAGCAGGAGGGAATACTGCCTTAGCATAAGCACACATGCCAGGAACGGCTCAGAGCGGTCAGAGGCCAGGTCCTTTTACAATCATACTGTACTACTCGACAAGAATGCAAATGTGTGAAATGTATGAAAGAGAGTTGAAGCTATTCAACACAAAGGATTCAGTGAGATCAAATTCAATGGACCCGAAATCAACTTGCCTGATCTAAGTAATGGCATGAGTCTGTGCCATTTATTTTTGTATTTATTTACATATGTTTCCAGGAAATAAAATGTAAAAATGCATGATGAAATTAACTGTAATGTGTAAGTTTTTATCAAGAAAAATGTCATGCAAATGTATCTAATTGCATACAGTATTTAATTAATACATTTTTTTTTTAATAATTGGAAACTACATTGAACACAGGAAACCCTGCCTCTTAAAATTAGACTCATGATTCGATTACGATTTAGGAACTACGATTGGATTAAAAATCGATTATTGATGCATCTTTAATATATGTATATTGATGCAGTTTTACATTTATTTTGGTTTCACTAAATAAACGTTTATCATTTACAACTTAAAAAAAAAACCTGTGCATTTGTAATAAGAAATAGTTAAATACATTTTCACATTTATTAAATCAATGGAAATGTGTGTAAAACTGGAACATAAGTGCTCTAAAATAAAGGAGCTGGTCAGATCTCTCTCGGTGAGGTGGCTCGCTGCAGTCAGACACATTTTAGAACTGTCTGTATTACTTTATTTACAAAAAATAAATCGATTATCGATTATTGACGTTTACTAAACAGTTTTATAATCGTCTACGTCCGAATTGTGATGCATCTAAAAATCGCCTCTTTCTTTAGTTATTCCATACCAACTTTAAAAACAATCACAGTTAAAAAACAAAGGGCTGTACACCATATAAAAAACAGAGAAGTACAGGCAAAGGACAAACTAAAAACATATAATTTAAAACAGAGGTAAAAAAGAATATATATATATAAAGAGCAGAATAAAAAATATCTTAAGAGCAGTGTGTTAGATAAAAGGCAGTTATAAAGTAAAACAGTTAAAGACAGTTCAAAGTCCCATGCTGGGTTAAAAGCCAGTGAGTAAAAACGGGTTTTAAAAAGGGTCTTAAAAGTGGACAAAGAAGGGGTCTGTCTCACATGGAGAGGGAGACCGTTGCATGTTATTCTCATGGCATTCAACTGATCAGTTGACTGTAAAGTTTGTCTTAGAAGACGTTTGGCCTCTCATCCGAGTAGATTCCATCAGTTCATGCTCGGAGACTGAGATTGGACAGATCTAGTCTGATTGCTATGTGCCAAGGTCCCAACTATTTATCCTCTGATATGAGAAGGAGCGTATGGAAGGAACGGTTATGTTCTTTTGTGGTGAAAGAAAGAATGTGTCCATCAACAAATATTAACCATACAATCAAATCTTTCATACACTATATTGTTCTGTTATTAAAATATATCGTTTTTGAATAGCATTGTAACCCATGTATGTAGATGCGTTTGGAATCATCCATCACAAAGAGATTTACAACCCTAGTTTTAGTACACACTAGTGTTGTCCCGATATCAATATTTTGGTACCGGTACCGGTACCAAAATGTATTTCGATACTTTTCAGTACTTTTCTGAATAAAGGGGACCACAAAAAAGGGCATTATTGGCTTTACTTTAACAAAAAATCTTACGGAACGTTAAACATATGTTTCTTTTTGCAAGTTTGTCCTTAAATAAAATAGTGAACGTACAAGACAACTTGTCTTTTAGTAGTTTGTTAGCAAACAAAGGCTCCTAATTTAGCTGCTGACATATACAGTAACATATTGTGTCATTTTCCATTCGATTATTTTGTCAAAATTATTAAGGACAAGTGGTAGGAAATGAATTATTAATCTACTTGTTCATTTACTGTTAATATCTGGTTATTTTCTGTTTCAACATGTTCTATCTACACTGCTGTTAAAATGTAATAATCATGTATTCTTCTGTTGTTAGATACTTTACATTAGTTTTGGATGATACCATACATTTGGGTATCAATCTGATACCAAGTAGTTGCAGGATCATACATTGGTCATATTCAAAGTCCTCATGTGTCCAGGGACATATTTCCTGAGTTTATAAACATTATATAAAATACATTTTTAAAAAAAGTAGATTTTGTGATCCTAAAAAATATCGATATAATCATAGTAGTATTGATTAGATACGCTATTGTACTTGGTATCATCACAGTGGATGTTAGGTGTAGATCCACCAATGGCGTTTGTTTATATTGTAGCATCAAGGAAGAGTTGGTGCTGCAGGGAATTCTGGGAATTTGTTCTGTAGTGTTTGTATTGTGTTGCGGTAAAAAATATTCTTCCAAAATGTGTTTGTCGTTGTTGTTTAGTGTGGTTTCACTATATGGCACATGTTTATGACAGTGTTGGCGTTGCTCATACGACCACCCTTAGTGTGACATGTATGGCTGTTGATTAAGTATGTCCTTTATTCACATGTGAGTAGTATGATCATATTTAAGGTGGTCGTCTTAATGGTTGATGATTGTTCATAGTGTAATCTTGTCTTGACTTTGTCAACTTCAGACCATTTTAACACGTACAAAGTCATAACTTCGGGGTGTTGTGGTGTGAAGTGAAGCATATTTAGCTATAACTCATACTACAGGGAGGATTCTTGATATAAATCTACTTGATATTAAGTAAAAAAGTTAAAGTACCAATGATTTTCACACACACACTAGGTGTGGTGAAATTATTCTCTGCATTTGACCCATCACCCTTGATCACCCCCTGGGAGGTGAGGGGAGCAGTGAGCAGCAGCAGTGGCCGCGACCGGGAATCATTTTTTGGTGATTTAACCCCCAATTCCAACCGTTGATGCTGAGTGTCAAGCAGGGAGGTAATGGGCCCATTTTTATAGTCTTTGGTATGACTCGGCCGGGGTTTGAACTCACGACTTACCGATCTCAGGGCGGACACTAACCACAAGGCCACTGAGCAGGCTGATATGTCACCATGGAGACAAGGGTTAAGGATTTCGAAGGAGTTACAACACTGCAGACTGCGGATAGTCATTAGCAGCTACGATGGGTGGTGGGCCGGTACTTTTTTAGAGGCGGTATAGTACCGAATATGATTAATTAGTATCGCGGTAGTATACCAATACCGGTATACTGTACAACCCTAGTACACACACACACCTTAAACCAGACCCTTCGATTTGAAAAAAGAGATACTAAATAAGCAAATGGCAGAGATTCGGTAAAATGGCCCATATCAACTGAACAGAATAGATATAAAATATCACCTTGGATATTTTACTTGAGTTTCAAGGATTAGAGCCGCTTCACTTTTTAAATGTCAAAACAAGCTTATAAAGGCATTAGGTTGGCTAATCCATTCGAGGAGCTGCGAGTTGCTTCATGGCCAGCGAGCATGGAAGAGCGGGCGTAGAAAGGGGGCGGGGCAATGGCGCGTCTCGCATCAAAGAACAAAGGGAGCTGCGAGGAGAGGTGGGGATGGCGCTTCGCCGTTCACCGCAGCGGGAAGCCATGAAAGGGGTTGGAACAGGAAGGTCGAAGGGTAATGGTCAGCTCGCATCGACACTGGAGCTGCACGAACACACATGTAGAAACGGGCGCTCCATAAATCACTCTCACTACCTGCAGTTTGTGTTGAAAGTACTCCTTCCACCCCACTCCTTCTGTACGCTGCAACATTACATCTTCAACAAACGCTGCACACTTTGTTCCCATCGACTATTGGTGTGCCCAACACATATATATATATATATATATATATATATATATATGACATAAGTTTCATTTACACCGAGCCGAGGCAAGGGAGAACAAACGGAGGCAATTTTACGAGCATCCTCTCCTATTTCATCCTTTACTACCTTCTCTTTTTTCATGTAGGCCTCACTCACAAGTCTGCAGTAATAGCTGCAGTAAAACACACATTTTGGAATTGAAGAGTGGGAGCTATCAGCAAGAATGAAGTTGTAACACCGCTGGCTTGTGGGCTCTTGAAAAATATCATACATAATACATGCATCGATGAATGGTATCATTTATGATTTATCTTATTGGTCATGAACCTTGTTGGAGCATATCCTCCTGAAAACCTCTGCAGCGGGCTATTGTATTTGTTAGCTGATGTACCCAAACTACTTTTTTACTTCCAATACAATACCAATATTACAGCCTTCAGTATTCGCCGATACCGATATTGATCCGATAAGACAGTGGTTCTCAACCTTTTTTCAGTGATGTACCCCCTGTGAATTTGTTTTAAATTCAAGTACCCCCTAATCAGAGCAAAGCAGTTTTGGTTGAAAAAAAGAGATAAAGAAGTAAAATACAGCACTATGTCATCAGTTTCTGATTTATTAAATTGTATAACAGTGCAAAATATTGCTCATTTGGAGTGGTCTTTCTTGAACTATTTGGATTTTTGAATTGTTACTATTTTTCAAATATTTAAAAAAAATCTCACGTACCCCTTGGCATACCTTCAAGTACCCCCAGGGGTACGCGTACCCCCATCTGAGAACCACTGCGATAAGATATCAACACGAATCAAAGTACAAAACCCAAAAGCAGTGAAGTTGGCACGTGGTGTAAATCGTAAATAAAAACAGAATACAATGATTTGCAAATCCTTTTCCAACCTATATTCAATTGAATGGACTGCAAAGACAAGTTACATAACGTTGGAACTGGAAAACGTTGTTATTTTTTGGAAATATTAGCTCATTTGGAATTTGATGCCTGCAACATGTTTCAAAAAAGTTGGCACAAGTGGCAAAAAAAGACTGAGAAAGTTGAGAAATGCTCATCAAACACTTATTTGGAACATCCCACAGGTGAACAGGCTAATTGGGAACAGAACCACATCTGCGGCCCCCTCTAAGTGTTCTCATTGTATCCCATTGGGTTGAGTTTTTCCTTGCCCTGATGCGGGATCTGAGCCGAGGATGTCGTTGCGGCTTGTGCAGCCCTTTGAGACACTCGGGATTTAGGGCTATATAAACAAACGTTGATTGATTGATTGATTTATTACACCTTCTGATAGATTACAACTTTACACCAATGAGAGCATTTTAAAACTTTGCCAGACTCCCACCTATTTGAGAAATTATAAATCACGACAAATGAAGACTACTATGAACAGCAACAAGTAAGTGTAAAAAAAAAAAACATTATGATTTGTATGTTTTCAGATTGTGATAGTTCTATTTTTAAACCAAGAAAACAATCTGAAGTTGTCTTTATTTTTAAGTTATCATGACATGATTTTACCAGTCCAGCCCACTCGGGAATAGATTGTCCTCTATGTGGCCCCTGAGCTAAAATTAGTTTGACACCCCTGGTCTAGATGCATTCCGATATAATCAGTTATTTTGCTGATATGGGATTGGGACAGCCTTTGTTGTTGGTCTATTTCTTTTGTAAGCGTTTGGAAAAGTTTTGGTAAAAAAATAGCCTTGTTACGCAAAACAAAAGTGTCCACTACAGTGGACATTCATGGTTCTTAAGAGGATACGAGACTGACAAAAAAAAAAAGTCAGGCCCTAAAAAGCATTGACTCTTTCCAATTAATTCCAGGCAAACATACAAAGGAAAGTCATTTCAGTTGATACTAAAAGCTATTTCGTAACGAGGGGGGGGGGCTTTTGTGGTGAGTTGCCTGGTGACGCTGGTGTCCAGTGGGGGAGGGGGACGTCCACTGTACCGGGCTTGTCATTCATTCAAATGATGAAAAGCATCCCCAGTCTAAACTAATGAGAACGGGCCTAGAGTTTGAGATCAAGCTGGAGGGAGGCCAGTGTAATTTACCATCAAAGAGATAGCATTTAGTGGGGAAAAAGGGTTTCCTGAGCTGTATGGCGATTTAAAGGAGCTACGGGGAGTCCGTCCTACACCAACCCCTGACTGTGAGCTCACACAAATGGCTGTCAAGCTAATAAAAAGTAAAATTTATGGATAGGAGGTAGTGTGGAGTAAGACAGATGCTTTATCCACCGGGAGGGCTATAAAGAGGATTCGGTAATCACAGCAGACATTGCATCGCAGTGGTACAAGTTCGAGCTCTGTTGTAGCAAAGTGTGTAACGCAGCAAATTACCTCTGGAACCACAAAGAGGACGTCGGCATTAACAAACACTAGTTAGGGATCTTTGTCTGGTAATCACTTACTCAAACTCTGGGGCTCAGAAGATTAACACACATTTTACAGATGTAAAACATTACTTGAGCAAGGCACACAATTTCACTCAAACTGCTCTAGCGGTATGGCTGCGGAACCCATCGTTACCCCTTAAAGGGGACCTATAATGATTTTTGTCTTTTCTGACTTATAAATATGTTTTAACGAATAATGTTGGCTACTCTGTTACGGCTCAGGCTCCTGCCAACGCCGCTCATTCGTCTGTGCGCACCTCGGGACACGCCCACTGGTGCGCACATCCAAGGACGCGCCGCGCGCGTCTCCGCCCTGCTGCAGCCACCAGCTGCAATCACTCGCTGGCAATCTGCACACCTGCGACTGATCAGAGCGAGATCAATAAAGGACCAGTGGACCCAAGGATCGTCGCGGGAACTTAGCTTTCTCATGGTGTACCTACCCTCCGTCGCCTGCGTCTCAATTTCCCCTGGATCTCCCTCTGGACTCCGACTGCTTCCTTCGTTCCTCGACCTCTTGCTCGCCCCTGGATTCTGACGCCTCGCTCTCGCCCCGGATCAGCTGCCTGCCCCCTGGACTTCCGCGTATCTCGTTCAACACGTTGGTAACACTCACTTCAGTTAAATTCTACACATAGTCTTACACCATTCCCTTTTGTATTCTAGTTCACACTCCATTTCCTTAGTTTAGTAATATTGTTTATTATTATTTATATATATATATATATGTTGACTATATATATATATAATAAATAATTGTATATACCGCCCCCTGGTGTCTGTTTGCCGTCACCCCCTCTCAGTAAACACAACAGTAAGTTCCCGCCAAAATTATTAAAGGACCTGACGGCACAGTTCCTTAGCCCCGCCCCCAGTGACTTTAGTTCCGCCCCCTGTGATTTTTTTTTTCTCTTTTTTCTGCCTCTTGTCCCATTCACCATGTCTTTTTCTTTTTTTCGCTCCACACCGGAGGAGTTTTCTTGTCCTGCCAAACTGTCATGGAAAGGCATGTTTAGCAGTGATGTGAGCAAGGAGGAATTTACCCGTCGCCTGGACACCCTCCTCCCACCCATAGTGACTGTTCCTCAGCCAGAGAGAAGCGTCTGGCATCCGCTTTCGGAGAGGGGGGGTAGTACTGGTGGCTGTGCTGATGGGGTGGCGCAGCTGCACCAAGACAGGCTACCCTCTGCCAGACTAATTCCACCTGTCTTCCGCTTTTCCCAGCCGCAACCACCAGTCCCCTGGCTAGCCTCCGAGCTAGCACCAGCCCCCTGGCTAGCGTCTGAGCTAGCACCTGTCCCCTGGCTAGCGTCTGAGCTAGCACCTGTCCCCTGGCTAGCGTCTGAGCTAGCACCTGTCCCCTGGCTAGCGTCTGAGCTAGCACCTGTCCCCGAGCTAGCGTCTGAGCTAGCACCTGTCCCCGAGCTAGCACTTGTCCCCGAGCTAGCGTCCGAGCTAGCACTTGTCCCCGAGCTAGCGTCAGAGCTAACACCAGTTCCTCGGCTAGCGTCAGAGCTAGCACCTGTCCCTCGGCTAGCGTCAGAGCTAGCACCTGTCCCCGAGCTAGCGTCCGAGCTAGCACCTGTCCCTCGGCTAGCGTCCGAGCTAGCACCTGTCCCTCGGCTAGCGTCCGAGCTAGCACCTGTCTCTCGGCTAGCGTCCGAGCTAGCACCTGTCCCTCGGCTAGCGTCCGAGCTAGCACCTGTCCCTCGGCTAGCGTCCGAGCTAGCACCTGTCCCTCGACTAGCGTCCGAGCTAGCACCTGTCCCTCGGCTAGCGTCGGAGCTAGCACCTGTCCCTCGGCTAGCGTCCGAGCTAGCACCTGTCCCTCGGCTAGCGTCCGAGCTAGCACCTGCCCCTCGGCTAGCGTCCGAGCTAGCACCTGCCCCTCGGCTAGCGTCCGAGCTAGCACCAGCCCCTCGGCTAGCGTCCGAGCTAGCACCAGCCCCTCGGCTAGCCTCCGAACTAACACCAGCCCCTCGGCTAGCCTCCGAGCTAGCACCAGCCCCTCGGCTAGCCTCCGAGCTAGCACCAACCCCTCGGCTAGTCTCCGAGCTAGCACCAGTCCCCAGGCTGGCCCCCACGTCTCCACCAGCTCCCAGGCTGGCCCCCACGTCTCCACCAGCTCCCAGGCTGGCCCCCACGTCTCCACCAGCTCCCAGGCTGGCCCCCACGTCTCCACCAGCTCCCAGGCTGGCCTCGACTCCAGCACCTCGGCCTGCTCCGCCGACTCCAGCACCTCGGCCTGCTCCGCCGACTCCAGCACCTCGGCCTGCTCCGCCGACTCCAGCACCTCGGCCTGCTCCGCCGACTCCAGCACCTCGGCCTGCTCCGCCGACTCCAGCACCTCGGCCTGCTCCGCCGACTCCAGCACCTCGGCCTGCTCCTCAGCTGGCCTCCTCGTCTCCGGCTTTGATGTCCGCCGCTTCCACGCCTTTGACGTCTGCCGCTTCCACGGCGCCGATGACGTCTGCCGCTTCCACGGCGCCGATGACGTCTGCCGCTTCCACGGCGCCGATGACGTCTGCCGCTTCCACGCCGCCGATGACGTCTGCCGCTTCCACGCCGCCGATGACGTCTGCCACTTCCACGCCGCCGATGACGTCTGCCGCTTCCACGCCGCCGATGACGTCTGCCGCTTCCACGCCGCCGATGACGTCTGCCGCTTCCACGCCGCCGAGGACGTCTGCCGCTTCCACGCCGCCGAGGACGTCTTCCTCCACGCCTGCCTCGCCGATGACGTCTTCCTCCACGCCTGCCTCGCCGATGACGTCTTCCTCCACGCCTGCCTCGCCGATGACGTCTTCCTCCACGCCTGCCTTGCCGATGACGTCTTCCTCCACGCCTGCCTCGCCGATGACGTCTTCCTCCACACCGCCGCCGATGTCATATCCTCGTTTCCGGCGAGACGCACCATGGCGCCAATCACGTCCGCCTTCCCGACGGCCAAGATGGTGGCCGTCCCTTGGTCGCCGGCTTCAGCGGCGTTCTTCTCGCCGCCGCCATCAGACTCGTCCTCGGTGGATTCGGGGACACTGGGGCCGGCGACCCACCACCAGTTCTCCCCTCCACCCTCCCTTGTTTCGTGAGTATGTTGGACATCTGGAATCTGTCCATAGGGGGGGGATACTGTTACGGCTCAGGCTCCTGCCAACGCCGCTCATTCGTCTGTGCGCACCTCGGGACACGCCCACTGGTGCGCACATCCAAGGACGCGCCGCGCGCGTCTCCGCCCTGCTGCAGCCACCAGCTGCAATCACTCGCTGGCAATCTGCACACCTGCGACTGATCAGAGCGAGATCAATAAAGGACCAGTGGACCCAAGGATCGTCGCGGGAACTTAGCTTTCTCATGGTGTACCTACCCTCCGTCGCCTGCGTCTCAATTTCCCCTGGATCTCCCTCTGGACTCCGACTGCTTCCTTCGTTCCTCGACCTCTTGCTCGCCCCTGGATTCTGACGCCTCGCTCTCGCCCCGGATCAGCTGCCTGCCCCCTGGACTTCCGCGTATCTCGTTCAACACGTTGGTAACACTCACTTCAGTTAAATTCTACACATAGTCTTACACCATTCCCTTTTGTATTCTAGTTCACACTCCATTTCCTTAGTTTAGTAATATTGTTTATTATTATTTATATATATATATATATGTTGACTATATATATATATAATAAATAATTGTATATACCGCCCCCTGGTGTCTGTTTGCCGTCACCCCCTCTCAGTAAACACAACATACTCAATGTCAATGCGTCAAATCCTAAGGTTCATGCAAAAAGGGTTTGAGCTTGCACACCAGTTTTGGATGCCCCTGTGACATCACAGTGAGGAGGATGTACATATAAGGTCATTCTTGGACATGCTTTATCGGCAGGGTTCCTTCCCTTTTGCTGAGCGAGACCGCTGCAGCTGGAACTTCTGTACATTGTTTCTTGTTTCTTCCACTTCCGCAAAATGTTTAAAACACATTTAATTAAAGTAAATTAATTGTCTGTTCATCGTGTTGAAACTTGACGATGAGGCGTCGTGGGAACGTTTATTAATGATGAAAAATGTTATTTATATGTAATTATCGCAATTAATTTTGAGTTCATGAACAATACGATTAATCGCAATTTCATATTTTAATTGTAATATGTATATATACTAGAGATGCGCGGTTTGCGGGCACAACCGCGGAGTCCGCGGATTATCCGCGGATCGGGCGGATGAAATTTAAAAAAATTAGATTTTATCCGCGGGTCGGGTCGGTTCGGGTCGGGCGTTTGAAATTTAAAAAAATTAGATTTTAAATAGATTCAGGCGGGTGGCAGTTAAACCAATTCGGAAATATATATACATAGTTAAATGTTGTTACCCACATACGAAAAACGAGCAGGCACCTGCTGCATATGCCACAACAGAAGAAAAAAAAAAAAAGAGATGGACACTTTTACGGAGCGGAGAAGGCCCCCGACGCCTCGCCGGGGTCCGGGACCGAGGCCCCTTCCCCCGAGAGGGCCCCACCGGGAGCCGTAGCTGAGGCGATCCGCGAGAAGGGCCCGACGCACGTCCAGGGTCACCACCGCGCCCACCGCACCGACACCCCGCCTCGTCCGCCTTCGCCGCGGCCGGCGTCACGCGCAGCAGGTAAGCAGCTTACCTGCCCGCCACCCCCGTGGCCGGGGGCGCGTAACAGGGGTCACTCCGCGCGCAGTGCGCTCACGAAAGGGGTGGGGCTCACCCTGGTTGATATAGACAGCAGCTAGGACGGTGGCCATGGACGTCGGAACCCGCTAAGGAGTGTGTAACAATTAACCCACCTGCCAAATCAACTAGCCCTGAAAATGGATGGCGCTGGAGCGTTGGGCCCATACCCGGCCGTCGCCGGCAGCGAGACGCGCTTGGAGGTGCGCTCAGCGCGGCTCCCATATGATTGCGCACTGGTGTGCGTCTGGGTCGTGACAGCGTGGCACGCGAATGTCTGTGCTGCATTGGATCAGTCTCCTTTCTTTAACAGGCAAAAGCTTTATAACCTCACTAATGCCTTGCATCGTCTATATTAGATATATAACAACGGGCGGGTGCGGGCGGATGGCGGGCGGATGCGGTTCTGTACAAATGTTAGATCGGGTGGATTGCGGATGGTTGACGACTTTCTGATGCGGTTGCGGATGAAATAATTGCCTATCCGTGCATCTCTAATATATACACATATATATATACACACACACACACACATACACATACATATATATATATATATATATATGTATATATATATATATATATACACACATCCATATGGAATTGGGGGTTAAATCACCAAAAATTATACCCGGGCGTGGCCACCGCTGCTGCTCACTGCTCCCCTCACCTCCCAGGGGGTGATCAAGGCTGATGGGTCAAATGCAGAAAATAATTTTGCCACACCTAGTGTGCGTGTGACAATCATGGGTACTTTAACTTTAATATATGTATATATATATATATATCCATCCATCCATTTTCTACCGCTTATTCCCTTCGGGGTCGCTGGAGCCTATCTCAGCTACAATCGGGCGGAAGGCGGGGTACACCCTGGACAAGTCGCCACCTCATCGCAGGGCCAACACAGATAGACAGACAACATTCACACACTAGGGCCATATATTTATATATATATATATATATATATTATATATATATATATATATATATATATGAATTTATGGTATATAAATGTATTTTAATATATATATATATATATATATATATATATATATATATATATATATATATATATACATATAAATGTTCATATATACATTTGGGTAGTATATATATATATATATATATATATATATATATATATATATATATATATATATATATATATATATATATATATACATATACACAAATATGTGTGTGTGTGTGTGTGTATATATATATATATTTATATATATATATATATATATACATATATATATATATATATTAGGGCTGCAACTAATGATTAATTTGATAATCGATTAATCTGTCGATTATCGATTATTTCTTCGATTAATCGATTAATAATCGGATAAAAGAGACAAACTACATTTCTATCCTTTCCAGTATTTTATTGGAAAAAAACAGCATACTGGCACCATACTGATTTTGATCATTGTTTCTCAGCTGTTTGTACATGTTGCAGTTTATAAATAAAGGTTTATAAAAGAAAAAAAGAAAAAATAAATGTATAAAAATAAATGTATATATTTATAATCGATTTTAATCCATTAGTTGTTGCAGCCCTAATATATATATATATATATATATATATATATATACATACACATATATGTGTGTGTGTGTGTGTGTGTGTGTGTGTGTGTGTGTGTGTGTGTGTGTGTGTGTGTGTGTGTGTGTGTGTGTCCATCCATCCATCCATCTTCTTCCGCTTATCCGAGGTCGGGTCGCGGGGGCAGCAGCCTAAGCAGGGAAGCCCAGACTTCCCTCTCCCCAGCCACTTCGTCCAGCTCCTCCCGGGGGATCCCGAGGCGTTCCCAGGCCAGCCGGGAGACATAGTCTTCCCAACGTGTCCTGGGTCTTCCTCGTGGCCTCCTACCGGTCGGACATGCCCTAAACACCTCCTTAGGGAGGCGCTCGGGTGGCATCCTGACCAGATGCCCGAACCACCTCATCTGGCTCCTCTCGATGTGGAGGAGCAGCGGCTTTACTTTGAGCTCCCCCCGGATGGCAGAGCTTCTCACCCTATCTCTAAGGGAGAGCCCCGCCACCCGGCGGAGGAAACTCATTTCGGCCGCTTGTACCCGTGATCTTGTCCTTTCGGTCATAACCCAAAGCTCATGACCATAGGTGAGGATGGGAACGTAGATCGACCGGTAAATTGAGAGCTTTGCCTTCCGGCTCAGCTCCTTCTTCACCACAACGGATCGATACAGCGTCCGCATTACTGAAGACGCCGCACCGATCCGCCTGTCGATCTCACCATCCACTCTTCCCTCACTCGTGAACAAGACTCCGAGGTACTTGAACTCCTCCACTTGGGGCAAGATCTCCTCCCCAACCCGGAGATGGCACTCCACCCTTTTCCGGGCGAGAACCATGGACTCGGACTTGGAGGTGCTGATTCTCATCCCAGTCGCTTCACACTCGGCTGCGAACCGATCCAGTGAGAGCTGAAGATCCTGGCCAGATGAAGCCATCAGGACCAAATCATCTGCAAAAAGCAGAGACCTAATCCTGCAGCCACCAAACCGGATCCCCTCAACGCCTTGACTGCGCCTAGAAATTCTGTCCATAAAAGTTATGAACAGAATCGGTGACAAAGGGCAGCCTTGGCGGAGTCCAACCCTCACCGGAAACGTGTCCGACTTACTGCCGGCAATGCGAACCAAGCTCTGACACTGATCATACAGGGAGCGGACCGCCACAATCAGACAGTCCGAAACCCCATACTCTGTGTGTGTGTGTGTTAACCAAAAACTAATTTTTGCCTTTAGTCCCTAGACAGGTTGGTGTACAAATACATTCAAACAACAATATCATTAACAATAAAAAAAAGGGCAGGATTTTATGGTGACTGGAAAAAAATGGTGTTCCTCTTCAAGATACATATTTAACAGTTTACATTTTTAATAGATACATTCTGATATTTTTGGGGGGGTGTTGTCGTGGACTGTTCCAATCATAATGTGGGAACGTCTCCATAAACAAAGATCTTGCATGCAGATTCAAGATACGGCTTATAAATGTGACTGTGGACTAAATTCAAGCAAAACTTAAACCAAAGCATACCCAATACACATCTAGACCACAAGGAAGTGTGTTAAATGTAGATCAAAATCATGGATGGTCCCCTTTCATGACAAACAGCGAACAATAAATATTGTGTTCTATAATCTTCACGCTTGTTGTTGACAGATAAAAAAAACAAATTGAAAAAAATTGAAATGTTAAAAAGTTACATATTGCAAACTTCTGGTTCATGTTCTAATCAAAACAATAACTGCAAAAACGTTATGAGCCTTTAATTGGTCTCTTTGTCTTAATTAAACTCCTGTAATCAAATTCCTTTTTTTCACGATAGTCTAATTGATTGAGATGCGTGAGAAAGAACAGGTTGAAAACAACGACTCGCAAGTGTCAATTGTTTTTTAGTGTTCTTGTTCACAAACATCTTATCTCTACCAGGCAAAAAAAACAACATATCTCAAGCTTATCTTCAGGGGGTGCCGCAGGGAGGAGGGAGGAAAACAAGATTCATATTTATTTGCGCTTAAAGGCCATTTGAGGTCCTTATACATGTAGGCATATTGAATTATTTCATTTAAAAGAATACTAAAGACGTCATTTTTACCAGTGATTCTGAACTGTACAGTCTGTCCACTATTTTAGTGTAATACATGAGCTGATACATTCCAATGCAAAAAAAATACCATGGTTGTTCCACCTTATTCAGTCATTAATTGGCAAGTTTAAAACTTGATGTGAATATTGCAAGCTTTTGAGCTGCAGTGTTGCTTCAAGCAGAACATTGAGGCAAACAAAGCAGCACTGAGACACTCAGCATGAGAGCTTGGTAATACTATGCTGAAAGGAAGCAGCAGTACAGTAGGTGAGCATCAGATAACCCATTACACCCATATTGAAATATGTACATGACTTCAGAGCTTGTGCATTTTTATGCACCACGATACCACAAAGCCTGGAATTAGGCTAAAATGTGATCAAAGCAGTATTTTAATTAAAATGTACTCAATATATAGTATTTGACAGGTACATAGACCTGTAAATCCCACCTAATCTGATGATTGCACTGTGTACTTTATGCACTTACACTTATTTATATGGCCCCATTCCTAGATGGGTCTCACATGAGAGGAAGAGGGGCAGGGACTAACCGTTTTGCGATGCAGTCTGCTGAAAATTATGAAAAGTGCCACTCGACAGAGCAACTGACGCAGTGGTCAAAGTCGGAAATGCCACAAAACATATTTGAAGATAATCAACACTACTGCCATCTGGCGGCTAGAGTAGAGAGTGCACTCCCCCCAATGTGTCACATTTTATGTGTCAGGTAAACCGCAATAAATGAGGCCTGTGCATTAAAATGTGTTCTGTTTGAATGTTCCTCAATAAATATTCAAATGTTATATTTTGGGTCTGTTAGTGCTCAAGTTGATCACTCAATTTTTTTGTCAGAATGTTAAAGGCCTACTGAAATGCGATGTTCTTATTTAAACGGGGATAGCAGGTCCATTCTATGTGTCATACTTGATAATTTCGCGATATTGCTTTATTTTTGCTGAAAGGATTTAGTAGAGAACATCGACGATAAAGTTCGCAACTTTTGGTCACTGATAAAAAAGCCTTGCCTGTACCGGACGTAGCAGACGATATGCGCGTGACGTCACAAGATGTGGAGCTCCTCACATCCGCACATTGTTTACAATCATGGCCACCAGCAGCGAGAGTGATTCGGACCGAGAAAGCGACGATTTCCCCATTAATTTGAGCGAGGATGAAAGATTTGTGGATGAGGAAAGTGAGAGTGAAGGACTAGAGGGCAGTGGGAGCGATTCAGATAGGGAAGATGCTGTGAGAGGCGGGTGGGACCTGATATTCAGCTGGGAATGACTAAAACAGTAAATAAACACAAGACATATACATACTCTATTAGCCACAACACAACCAGGCTTATATTTAATATGCCACAAATTAATCCCGCATAACAAACACCTCCCCCCTCCCGTCCATATAACCCGCCAATACAACTCAAACACCTGCACAACACACTCAATCCCACAGCCCAAAGTACCGTTCACCTCCCCAAAGTTCCTACAGCACATATATTTCCCCAAATTCCCCAAAGTTACGTACGTGACATGCACATAGCGGCACGCACGTATGGGCAAACGATCAAATGTTTGGAAGCCGCAGCTGCATGCGTACTCACGGTATCGTGTCTGCGTATCCAACTCAAAGTCCTTCTGGTAAGAGTCTCTGTTGTCCCAGTTCTCCACAGGCCAATGGTAAAGCTTGACTGTCATCTTTCGGGAATGTAAACAATGAAACACCGGCTGTGTTTGTGTTGTTGCTGCAGTCGGCCGCAATACACCGCTTCCCACCTACAGCTTTCTTCTTTGCTGTCTCCATTGTTCATTGAACAAATTGCAAAAGATTCACCAACACAGATGTCCAGAATACTGTGGAATTTTGCGATGAAAACAGACGACTTAATAGCTGGCCACCATGCTGTCCCAAAATGTCCTCTACAATCCGTGACGTCACGCGCAGACGTCATCATACCGAGACGTTTTCAGCAGGATATTTCGCGCAAAATTTAAAATTGCACTTTAGTAAGCTAACCCGGCCGTATTGGCATGTGTTGCAATGTTAAGATTTCATCATTGATGTATAAACTATCAGACTGCGTGATCGGTAGTAGTGGGTTTCAGTAGGCCTTTAAATTAATTAAATTGACAAAATAGTGCTGTTATGAAAAAAAACAAAAACATCCACTGTAGAAGACTCTCAAGAGGATATATCATAAAATACAAAAATTTAATTCAGGACACAAAAAATCTGACAATTGAGCAGCCTCTTGGACTAGCTCGTTCAACTTTCCAGAGTTCTATATGTATATGGATATATGGCAAACCAAAACAAACACTTGAGTAATAAGTAATAAGAAAAAAAGACTTACTGGCTGCTTGTATCCGCGCCTTTCTGCTCACTACTAACCCAAAAGAATTCTGGGCCACACACTCGTAGTCGCCTTCATCAGACAAGCTGTCAGACTTGGTCTTCAGGAAGTGGCCAATTAGGAGGGAGCCGTTGATGAAGGTGGTGTGATACTGGTCCTGAGTTAAAAGCACGCCATTGTGCCTCCATTGTGTTGTGATAGGGGGGATGCCGTTCACCTGGCAGTGGAGCATGAGGGGCTGCTGCTGCACCGCGATGATGTCACTGGGCTCCAGGGTGAAGGAGAGCTCCGCATCGGATGACACCCCTGCAAGAACACACATGGATCACAATGTAGGCTTTTGAGTAGCCTGACTAAAAGAGACAAAGTGCAATAGCTCGAGGTGAAACTTTCTTCTTTTTTTAACAAGCCTAAAATTAATCACTGCAATGTTTCCGATATGTGCATTAACTTGTGGCAGCACAAGTAAAAAAAGTAAATAATATATATATATATATATACATACACACACATATATACTGTATACATATACACACACATATATGTTACGTCTTGGTCGCATGGCTGCGCTGGTAGCTTTCCTTCCAAGGCAGAAGACAAGCAGGAGGAGCGTGCAGGTAAGATTAAAGTATTTTTAATAAATAAAAGCCAGGACAAAAATACAAGACTGAGGACGCTAGCAAGCGTGGAGCTAAACAAAACGTCACAAAGGGTGAAAAACGAGGAATGCTAGCGTGTACAAAATCAGTGAGGAGAAAAACCAGGGGAACGTAAATGTTGCCTATCGCAAACATTGACCCAGCAACTACTGCTGGGTGACAGGAAACTATAAAAGGGAGTGATTAACCAAAACACCTGGTGGGAATACTAATTGCTAAACTAAGACAGGTGAAGAGAATCAGTGCCCATGGAAACCAACAGCAGGGAAAGAGGGTGCACCCAGGAAACAGACTAAAACAGAAACATTACCAACATAAATGATGCCATGATCCGGGTAACGCAGGGGTCGGCAACGCAAAATATTGAAAGAGCCATATTGAACCAAAAATACAAAAACAAATCTTGACAAATTAAAATCCATATTGCATACAGATAGTGTGTCATGAGATATACATTGAATTAAGATGACTTAAAGGAAACTAAATGACCTCAAATATACCTACAAACGAGGCATAATGATGCAATATGTACATATAGCTAGCCTAAATAGCATGTTAGCATCGATTAGCTTGCAGTCATGCAGTGACCAAATATGTCTGAATAGCACTCCACACAAGTCAATAACATCAACAAAACTCACCTTTGTGCATTCATGCACAACGTTAAAAGTTTGGTGGACAAAATGAGACAGAAAAAGAAGTGGCATAAAACACGTCCTAGAAAGTCGGAGAAAGTTTTATATATGTAAACAAACTACGGTGAGTTCAAGGACCACCAAAATTAGTAGGACAAAACGGTACTCGCCAAATACTCGAATCAGTGAGGCATGTTTAATATAAACAGTGTGCTTTATAACAAATAGGGAGGTTTGCGTCATGTTTGTCCTTCTACGGAAACTATATTAAAACAATTTTTCATACATTTTTGAAAAAGCTCCAGAGCCACTAGGACGGCGCTAAAGAGCCGCATGCGGCTCTAGGGCCGCGGGTTGCCAACCCCTGGGGTAACGGATCATGATATATATACTGTATATATATATATATACACACACATATATACTTTATACATATATACTGTACATACTCTATATATAAATACATACGTATATACACATATATGTACATACATATAGACACAGATATATACACATACATATACACATACATATATGTATACATACACATATTTATATATATATATATATATATATATATATATATATATATATATATATATATATATATATATATATATATATATATATATATATATATATATATGGGGAACATATTCACCATTAATTAGTTGCTTATTAAAGTAACAAAGACTTAATTTAGAGTTATTTGGACACTAGGGGAACATATAAAGGTTAGGGTTAGGGTTAGGGTTACTAATAAGCAATAATTCTGAGGTTATTGAGGGAACACTCTTAGTTAATGGCTTACTGGTTGTATAATAAGGCCATGCAGATTAAGGTATTAATAAGTACTTAATAATGACTAATTAAGAGCCAAATATTTACTAATTTGCATGTTAATAAGCAACTAATTAATGGAGAATATGTGTTCCCCATACTAAAGTGTTACCATATATATATATATATATATATATTTATATATATATATATATATATATATATATATGACACTGGCATAAACACGAGTATGGCTTCATGTAACAATTGCATATATGTATATATAATATATATAATTCACGATTGACTTCTCTTAGAGAGGTTGTCCCTGCTAGAGTGACATGTCCACCTGTTAAAACAGAATAACAAGATACATTTAGACAGCGTGGACATGCCAGTTAGCGCAGGCTACAATAGGCCTACTGTGTGGCTTTGACTCTAAGCAGCCAGCTTGCCACGGTGCGCCAGAAAGCAGCCAAGTTTTATACGGAAATCTATTAAAAAACACCACTTTTGGTAGAAAAATAGCGGAATTTTGCTAAACAGCGAACATCTAGGATGCCTGATATATTTGGCAAACTACATTTCAACATTCAGGGAGGATGAAATGTTATATTTCAATAAACCAGAGGTGTACAAAGTGCAGCCTGGGTTACATTGTAGTCGTAAAAAAACAAGCAAGAATTGAAAAATGGAGCAGAACGATATAATATAAAACATATATTAATACTACAGTAACAACCAATAACATATTTGTTCTTATATATAGGTATAACAATTGTTTAACCTTTTTTACAGAAAATGTATGCATCATCGCCGATTATGCAAATTATATGATGACTAGAGATGCGTTAAAATGCCATCCATCCATCCATCTTCTTCCGCTTATCCGAGGTCGGGTCACGGGGGCAGCAGCCTAAGCAGGGAAGCCCAGACTTCCCTCTCCCCAGCCACTTCGTCCAGCTCCTCCCGGGGGATCCCGAGGCGTTCCCAGGCCAGCCGGGAGACATAGTCTTCCCAACGTGTCCTGGGTCTTCCCCGTGGCCTCCTACCGGTCGGACGTGCCCTAAACACCTCCCGAGGGAGGCGATCGGGTGGCATCCTAACCAGATGCCCGAACCACCTCATCTGGCTCCTCTCGATGTGGAGGAGCAGCGGCTTTACTTTGAGCTCCCCCCGGATGACAGAGCCTCTGACCCTATCTCTAAGGGAGAGCCCTGCCACCCGGCGGAGGAAACTCATTTCGGCCGCTTGTACCCGTGATCTTGTCCTTTCGGTCATAACCCAAAGCTCATGACCATAGGTGAGGATGGGAACGTTAAAATGTAATATCGGAAATTATCGGTATCGTTTTTTTTATTATCGGAATCGTTTTTTTTTTTTAATTTTATTAAATCAACATAAAAAACACAAGATACACTTACAATTAGTGCACCAACCCAAACAACCTCCCTCCCCCATTTACACTCATTCACACTCATTCACACAAAAGGGTTGTTTCTTTCTGTTATTAATATTCTGGTTCCTACATTATATATCAATATATATCAATACAGTCTGCAAGGGATACAGTCTGTAAGCACACATGATTGTGCGTGCTGCTGGTCCACTAATAGTACTGACCTTTAACAGTTAATTTTATTAATTTTCATTAATTACTAGTTTCAATGTAACTGTTTTTATATTGTTTTACTTTCTTTTTTATTCAAGAAAATGTTTTTGATTTATTTATCTTATTTTATTTTATAAATTTAAAAAACAAAAACCTTATTTTCACCATACCTGGTTGTCCAAATTAGGCATAATAATGTGTTAATTCCACGACTGTATATATCGGTTGATATCGGTATCGGTTGATATCGGTATCGGTAATTAAAGAGTTGGACAATATCGGAATATCGGATATCGGCAAAAAGCCATTATCGGACATCCCTAATGATGACATTAGATCAACATCACCCGGGTTACACTCCTACCACCTCTTAGCCACGCCCCTACAGACACATGTAAACAGACACATGTGACCTTCTAACTGACCACAGGTCTAGTAGTTTAGTTATATATATACTGTATATATACTTTGCCATGAATGTATTTATCTGTGACTCACCAGGAATACATTTGGACCACCACAAATATAATAGGTGATGACAGGCTCCGTAATTCAGCTCATTTATAAAGATTGTTCCGCACAAAAAAGTTGCGTCAACAGGGGGTAAAAACATAACTTTCACCGTTGGTATTCATAGAAACAATTCAAAAGGCTGCGTGGGAACACAGGCAAACTTAAATAAAGCCCAAACCTGTTACGGGGGAAGGGGGTCGCATGATAATGCGCGGATCGTTTCCCCAAGATGCAGACAGAAGTCCGGCGGCAGCGTGAAGGTAGGACGATGATTTATTTTCCCTAATTCAGGCAAATATACAGGAAAGTGTGCCGATAGCGCGGGTAGCTATGGCAAAGCTACGGAAAGGCTTAGCATCGAAGACAAGCACACGAATGCAAAAATCACCAAACGTAAATGTTGCCTGAAGCAAACAAATGGCGAAGCTTAGCTCAGGAACAGGAATCAAAAAGGTATACCAACTCGTTGCACGGAGGAAACAAAACAGCCAGACCGAGTGTGGCGAAAGGCGGGAAGTCCCATCTTAAAACTCATTTGTATACTCTAGCCCCCCTGTTAGACCAGTTGATCTGCCGTTTCTTTTCTTTTCTCCTCTGCTCCCCTTTTCCTTGAGGAGGGGGGACACAGGTCCGGTGGCCATGGATGAAGTGCTGGCTGTCCAGAGTCGTGACCCGGGGTGGACCGCTCGCCTGTGCATCGGCTGGGAACATCTCTGCGCTGCTGACCCGTCTCCGCTCGGGATGGTGTCCTGCTGGCCCCACTATGGACTGGACTCTTACTATTATGTTGGATCCACTATGGACTGGACTCTCACAATATTATGTCAGACCCACTCGACATCCATTGCTTTCGGTCTCCCCTAGAGGGGGGGGGTTACCCACATATGCGGTCCTCTCCAAGGTTTCTCATAGTCATTCACATCGACGTCCCACTGGGGTGAGTTTTTCCTTGCCCGTATGTGGGCTTTGTACCGAGGATGTCGTTGTGGCTTGTGCAGCCCTTTGAGACACTTGTGATTTAGGGCCATATAAATAAAGATTGATTGATTGATTGATTGATTGAATAAATAGCTCTCTGATTAGTGCCCGAGAGCAGGTGAGCGTACCAAACAATAATCAGAGGTAGGTGAAAACAATCAGCGCCCATGGCAACCAAGAAAACACAAACTCAGGGGTGCTGAAACAAAACAAAGGGAGTCTTTAAACTAAAACAAAACATGATCCGGGCAACGGATCATCACAAAGCTCACATGAAAAAACACATAACATACATAACAAAACATATATTTCACGATGTAAAAGCATTCCTCTAATTTTGTTTGTACTGTATATTTATTTGTTTTGACCTAAATATGAAAATATAGAGCTGTGTTAATTTAGTTATATTGTACGTGCAATTATAATGTGGTGGGTCATATTGTTTATTTTGATCATTTGTAATTCGAATGATAAAAATGTATAAATAGGTTATGTCAAGCAACGGAGTATTTTTTTTAACAATTGAAGACCACAAAATAAGGACCGTAGCACAATATGTTGTTGTATAATGTTATGAATCTATGAAATTATTACAATATTTTTAACTACCGTTAGACTTTGGGGTTTTAGATATGGGAGTGCAAATGTTTGGATGTCACACAGCCATGCTGCATAAACACAACCACTATGTAACCTCACTATTACTATTCCACACAAGTATTTTTTGTTAAGATAAATAATCGTACAAAAACAAATGTATTGTGCCAATAATTTATGGAAATCATCTTGTATGCGTGCCAAGAGCCCGCAACAGCTAAATATTGCTTGTCATGATGACAACTTGTGTCATGCAACAGAATATCTGTTTTGCATTACTTGACAACTTTAAGAAATATAAATACATTATTTGGACAAAGACTTAGCAAACAGAAGGCTCAAATGTGAACATGTTTTTCTTAATCTCAGTAAAGTTTCTCAGTCACGGTGGAACTGACACTCTGATTGATCAAATATTGGCATTCCATTGTTATTTTGAATAGATATGACATTATTTAGCCCTCCAAAAATATTCTAGTTATGGTGCTTGACGCAAAGAACACCAATCTGAAAGTATTGTCTTTTTCTTTGGAGTCGCTGACTAGGTCTTCTTCCATCATTGACAGTCCAACAGGTTATCCTTTATACTTTAGACCAGAGGTCTTCAACAGGGATTACGCAAACCCCCAGGGGGTCAGCAGAGGGGGCTCCTAAAATTGTAAAAATTGCATTTTTACCACTGTGTTACATGGCCTTTCCTTTTAATAACACTCAGTAAACGTTTGGGGACTGAGGAGACCAATTTTTGAAGCTTTTCAGGTGGAATTATTTCCCATTCCTTCTTGATGTACAGCTTAAATTTTTTAACATTGTGGTATTTTAGGCTTCATAATGCGCCACACATTTTCAATGGGAGACAGGTCTGACTACAGGCAGGCCAGTCTAGTACCCGCACTATTTTACTACGAAGCCACGCTGTTGTAACACGTGCAGAATGTGGCTTGGCATTGTCTTTCTGAAATAAGCAGGGGCGTCCATGAAAAAGACGTTGCTTGGATGGCAACATATGTTGCTCCAAAACCTGTATGTACCTTTCAGCATTAATGGTGCCTTCACAGATGTGTAAGTTACCCATGCCTTGGGCACTTAAACACCCCCATACCATCACAGATGCTGGCTTTTGAACTTTGCGCCTAGAACAGTCCGGATGGTTCTTTTCCTCTTTGATTCGGAGGACACGACGTCGGCAGTTTCCAAAAACAATTAGAAATGTGGACTCGTCAGACCACAGAACACTTTTCCACTTTGCGTCAGTCCATCTTAGATGAGATCGGGCCCAGCAAAGCCGGCGGCGTTTCTGGGTGTTGTTGATAAATGGCTTTCGCTTTGCATAGTAGAGTTTTAACTTGCACTTACAGATGTAGCGACAAACTGTAGTTACTGACAGTGGTTTTCTGAAGTGTTCCTGAGCACATTTGGTGATATCCTTTACACACTGATGTCGCTTTTGATGATATAATATTTTGGTAACTGTAAGATTACACACAGTTTGAACAGTAACACTTTGTCTGAATATTTAATTAGGGGTTCTTTGGTTCACCACTACATGGATCCCACGTACCACTAGTGGTACACGCACCACAGTTTGAGAATCCCTGGCTTTAGACCACACGTCCTTAACCTGCAACTGCCACAAATAAATGTCAGTTCTTTGTTAAACATCAACATTGTTGTAAAACAGCATGTTGTGAAGTGTTTGTAATTCGAAAGATGCCGCTGGTAAACACACGTGAAACTCAAGGCAAAAAATGTGGCTCGGAGGATAACATGAAAAGACTTAGAAGTGTAAGCCAACATCGACAGTCGCATGAAGCCAACAATTGGTCAGCGAGGAAAACTGGGTGACACTCGCATAAAAAGCTCTCTGATTAGCGATCAGAGGCCGGCGGGTCTTGTGATCGCTAATCAGGAGCAGGTGCATACCATCAGGGCTCATAGCAAACAAACGTAACCAAGGAGCCCTGAAAACAGAAGCTAAATCACAAACATAGAACTAAACACTAACCTAAGCCATCAATACGTATCAATTTTTAATATTTACATGATTCCACTTGGCTCTGTCATCAGGCATTTTAGAAATTAAATCCTGGATGGCAGATAACTTTTTACAGCTTAACCTGAAGTTTTAGTCATTGGTCCTGAGTGATATCGAAACTACAATCATTGTCTTTAACTCCATCACTCTGGGCGTCGTTTTTGACTCTGACCTTAGTTTTATACCACATGTAAAAAAATGACAACAATAGGTTTTTATCATCTTAAGAATATAGCCAGAGTTCGCCCAATTCTCTTGTAAGGCAACACAGAGATGCTAATGCATGCTTTTATTACGAGTCGTACTGATTACTGTAACGCCCTGCTTTACGGTCTTCCTAAAAAGCTTTTTGCACCTTTACAACCACTCCAGAATTCAGCTTCCCGTGTTCTGACAAAGACAAAAAGGCAGGGCCACATTACACCAGTTTTAAAATCTATGCACTGGGTCCCGTGTGTTTTTATGTTTTTCTTATGGTTTATATATTTGGGCGTTCTTACTTTTCAGATTTTCCTCAACCCTAAGAACCCTCGAAGATCTCCTAATCATTCCAAAAGTCAGGAGTCAAAGTCACGGGATGGCATCTTTCCACTATTATGGCCCCCGTTTATGGAACAGCTTGTCGGGCTGCAGAGAATGTTCATATTTTAAGAGCAGGCTTAAGACAAACCTTTTTGATTAGGATTTTACCTAGTATTTAATAATTGTATCGAAGTTATTTGTACTTTACTTTTTATATTTTTAGTTATGCAATAATTTATTTAGTTCTCTTTATTTATATATATTTATTTGTTCATCTTCATATGTTTCATTTGTATTTTATCGTTTATTTCTACTCATGTTTCTTACTATTTTACATGTTTTATTATTTTTATTTTCTAGCGTTCCTCAGAGGAAGCCCTCTGCATCATGGGTTATCGGCCATGGCTGTGGGGGCGCTTTGTGTCAGCGTCCTGGTGGCCGTGGTTTGGTGATCTCTCGGTGCAGATTTCTCCTGTAATAGTGTTTACTCATCTGTCTCCTCTGTACTCAACCATGCACTCATTTGTTCGTGTGTGTGCGTATTCTTGCCTGCGTATAAGGTATGTGTGTGAGTAGAGATGTCCGATAATGACTTTTTTGCCGATATCCGATATTCCGATATTGTCCAACTCTTAATTACCGATTCCGATATCAACCGATACAGATATATACAGTCGTGGAATTAACACATTATTATGCCTAATTTTGTTGTGATGCCCTGCTGGATGCATTAAACAATGTAAAAAAATGCCAACATGGCACTGCCATATGTATTATTGAAGTCACAAAGTGCATTATTTTTTTTAACATGCCTCAAAACGGCAGCTTGGAATTTGGGACATGCTCTCCTTGAGATAGCATTAGGTGGTTGAGGTGGGGGGGTTAGCAGGGGGTGTATATTGTAGCGTCCCGGAAGACTTAGTGTTGCAAGGGGTTTTGGGTATTTGTTCTGTTGTGTTTATGTTGTGTTACGGTGCGGATGTTCCCCCAAAATGTGTTTGTCATTCTTGTTTGGTGTGGGTTCACAGTGTGGCGCATATTTGTTACAGTGTTAAACTTGTTTATACGGCAACCGCCAGTGTGACCTGTATGGCTGTTGACCAAGTATGCACTGCATTCGCTTGTGTGTGTGAAAAGCCGTAGATATTATGTGATTGGGCCGGCACGCAAAGGCAGTGCCTTTAAGGTTTATTGGCGCTCTGTACTTCTCCCTACGTCCGTGTACACAGCGGCGTTTTAAAAAGTCATAAATTTTACTTTTTGAAACCGATACCTATAATTTCCGATATTACATTTTAAAGCATTTATCGTCCGATAATATCGGCAATCCGATATTATGTTGTATTTATTTTATGTATGAAAAGTGCTTTATAAAAAAAGTTTGATTGCATACAACAAAAACAAGACAGTACATGGCCAGTATTGATAGGCCATGACAGAATTGAATTTAAAATTAAGGGTACCGTATTTTTCGGACTGTAAGTCGCAGTTTTTTTCATAGTTTGCCGGGGGTGCGACTTATACTCAGGAGCGACTTATGTGTGAGATTATTAACACATTACCGTAAAATATCAAATAATATTATTTAGCTCGTTCACGTAAGAGACTAGACGTATAAGATTTCATGGGATTTAACGATTAGGAGTGACAGATTGTTTGGTAAACGTATAGCATGTTCTATATGTTATAGTTATTTGAATGACTCTTACCATAATATGTTACGTTAACATACCAGGCACGTTCTCAGTTGGTTATTTATGCGTCATATAACGTACACTTATTCAGCCTGTTATTCACTATTCTTTATTTATTATAAATTGCCTTTCAAATGCTATTCTTGGTGTTGGGTTTTATCAAATAAATTTCCCCAAAAAATGAGACTTATTTTCCAGTGCGACTTATATATGTTTTTTTCCTTCTCTATTATGAATTTTCGGCAGGTGCGACTTATACTCCGGTGGGACTTATACTCCGAAAAATACGGTATATTCTATTGTTCCTATTATCCTAGATCAGGGGTCTTCAACGTTTTCCAGGTAATGGACCCCCAAAATGATGGAGGGATGGAACGGGGACCCCCTACTTAAATATCTTGTAAAAAAGTGTGTTTTAAATAAAATGTATCCTATAGGTACTTTGTTATTGTACAATACTAAGATATTCAAAAAATAAAGTATAGTGCGGCTATATAATGGAGCGCTAATTGCTAGCTGGCAGCTAGTACCGCCAATCACTAGCTTTGCAACTTGAGCGCAAATAGCTAAATATATTAAATGCTAAAATTATTATAACCATACACTATATTTATTCATGTTTGCAAGTAGCCATTTTATAAAGCAATGTCAATGCATAGTTAATAAAATTAAATTTTTGAAAAATCCACGACCCTCCTGTCACGGCAGGGTTGCAGCTTACTGCGCGGTTCGTTCTCCCGGGATGCAAACGGACGACTCCGGACAGGACTTGCAGGTAGGAACATGATTTAATCTTCGCAAATCAACAAAGCACCAAAAACAGAAAACAAGACGAAGGAAAAAGTGCAGATCGCACTGGATGCTAGGGCTAACTCTTAGCATAGACTAGAGATAGGAAAACTCACGTAACAGAAGTGTGACGCAAACAAAGAAGCCAGACCGACTGACTGGCAAAGGCAGGCTTAAATAATGTCTCTTGATTAGCAACAGGTGAGCGTCCCGAACACAAGAGGCAGGTGAAAACAATACGTAGCCTGGGTAACAACTCACAAGTGCACAAACAGGAACTAAAGGAGTCCAAAACTAACAGAAAACACAAAACATGATCCAGACCACGGATCATGACACCTCCTGCAGTATCGCTGCGGATCCCTTGGGGGTTGCGAAATCAATGGTAAAGACCTTGGTTACAGATTGATTAATTTCAGTCCAGCTTTTGAAATGGATCTACTCGCATGTCTACGAAGGTTCTCATTCATCCAGGTCATTGTAATCTCCTGGCATTCAATCGATCGCAACTTTTGGTCTATACAAATTTGGGGGTTTGGCATCAGCTGCTGGACTATCCATCCATCCATCCATCCATCCATCCATCTTCTTCCGCTTATCCGAGGTCGGGTCGCGGGGGCAGCAGCCTAATCAGGGAAGCCCAGACTTCCCTCTCCCCAGCCACTTTGTCCAGCTCTTCCTGTGGGACCCCGAGGCGTTCCCAGGCCAGCCGGGAGACATAGTCTTCCCAACGTGTCCTGGGTCTTCCCCGCGGCCTCCTACCGGTGGGACATGCCCTAAACACCTCCCTAGGGAGGCGTTCGGGTGGCATCCTGACCAGATGCCCGAACCGGCTCATCTGGCTCCTCTCGATGTGGAGGAGCAGCGGCTATACTTTGAGCTCCCCCCGGATGGCAGAGCTTCTCACCCTATCTCTAAGGGAGAGCCCCGCCACCCGGCGGAGGAAACTCATTTCGGCCGCTTGTACCCGTGATCTTTTCCTTTCGGTCATAACCCAAAGCTCATGACCATAGGTGAGGATGGGAACATAGATCGACCGGTAAATTGAGAGCTTTGCCTTCCGGCTCAGCTCCTTCTTCACCACAAGGGATCGATACAGCGTCCGCATTACTGAAGACGCCGCACCGATCCGCCTGTCGATCTCACGATCCACTCTTCCCTCACTCGTGAACAAGACTCCGAGGTACTTGAACTCCTCCACTTGGGGCAAGATCTCCACCCCAACCCGGAGATGGCACTCCACCCTTTTACGGGCGAGAACCATGGACTCGGACTTGGAGGTGCTGATTCTCATCCCAGTCGCATCACACTCGGCTGCGAACCGATCCAGTGAGAGCTGAAGATCCTGGCCAGATGAAGCCATCAGGACCACATCATCTGCAAAAAGCAGAGACCTAATCCTGCAGCCACCAAACCAGATCCCCTCAACGCCTTGACTGCGCCTAGAAATTCTGTCCATAAAAGTTATGAACAGAATCGGTGACAAAGGGCAGCCTTGGCGGAATCCAACCCTCACTGGAAACGTGTCCGACTTACTGCCGGCAATGCGGACCAAGCTCTGGCACTGAGCATACAGGGAGCGGACTGCCACAATCAGACAATCCGATACCCCATACTCTCTGAGCACACCCCACAGGACTTCCCGGGGGACACGGTCGAATGCCTTCTCCAAGTCCACAAAACACATGTAGACTGGTTGGACTAGATCTGACCAATATAAGTCTGAGCATGAACTGATGAAGCCTACTCGAATGAGCGGCGAAACATCTTCCAAGACAAACCAAGCAATCCAGTTGCGATTGATTGGATCTACTCGCATGTTTCAGTATTTTAACAAAATCGTTCATTTGATCTGAGTCATTCTTGGTTATTAATCAAGTACTGCGGTAGCATGTTGCCTTGGTAATCAAATCCATATTGACCTTTGCATGCAAACAAACAGGAAGTATGCATGTGTGGCATATAACTTATGGCAATGAAACACTTTGTGTGTGTTACTGTACCTCAGGGCTCAAGTCATTTATAGTTTGAACCCAGCCAATGCATGTGCACTCTTGTACTACACATAGACCCAAACCTACAGATAACCTTGAATATGTGTACTAAAACAGCTGAAAGGTTCAGTCAGGAATATTTCATTTTTCCTAAAAAACATCATATCCCTGGAATATTGTTTGAGGTAAGGATTTCCTTTTCATAACACAGCTAAAATACCTTACTTGTGATATCTCAGTGGCCACAGATGGGCTGGCAACAATAAATAAGGAACGTAAACAGCCTAAACTGACTCGGTTCTATAAAAGAGGAGCTTAACCGTCTTAACGGGCTCTCTGGGTATCGTGTTTCAGCTGCTGATGGACTAAGCACTACCAGTCTCTGCCCCCAGGCCCTGGAATCTGGTGGGAGGGGATAGGGCTGGTGGAGGGCAGCATAGGAGGTGGGGTTGGGGGCACACGGGTCAAAACAGAGAACCTTCACAGCCGCAAAATACTTTCAATTTGTTTGAGAGAACAAAACGGACTGAGCAGCGAGCGCGATGATCACATAAAGACTTCAGAATATTATCCTTGCTCCTTTTCTCTACCCTTCTATTTCCCTCTCAAGTACAGTAAGGCGAAGGACCAGAGGATCAGAGACACATCAGTGCTGCCACTTGTGAAAAACAAGGGGGTGGTAGTAGAAATTGTTAACCCTTAGCTGGCAGGTGCAGATTCTGCTGTGCTCTTTAAGAAAATGATGCTCCAGACACTAAGGTGTATTTTCCTCTCCCGACTATCACAGTGGAAGCAGCCAGTGGGAACAAAAATCCACTACAGCCTACATAAATGACACTCTGAAGGAAATCGGTACCTCAGTTTTTGATAGTAATCGTTTTGAAAGGTCGGGTGAAGACAGAATCGTACGAAAACCTAAGCATTTTTCCTCATAAGAAAGAATATACAGTAGTACCTCAACTTACAAAGTTAATTGGTTCTGTGACGGAGCTCTTAACTCAAAACACTTGGATGTAAAATCAACGTCTCTCATTGAAATTAATTGAAATCAATTTGGTGCTCAAAACTGCACAATTTTAATGTGTAACAGGTCTTTTAAAAAAGAATACAAATTATTTTAGATAATAAATACTGTGAAAAAAACATTACAATAAAATGTACTACTAACAGTACTAACAGTAGTTTTATGAAATAATGTAATATTAATGTACACCATTTGGAGAGGGAACTTCTAAAGCAGGGGCGTCAAACCCGTTTTCACTGAGGGCCACATTGCAGTTATGATTGCCATTTTTTCTTTTCTTTTTTTTTTTAATTTACAGACAGACATAGTTTTGTATTTCAGTATTGTTTCTTTTGTTAATATAAGAGTCCGCTCTGCAAAAAGGTCATCCCTAGAAGCACACAGCTTATGGACAAACATGGTATAGGGCCGCTGGTAACATGAATAATTTATCAATATAAAGGTAGAGTGGTTCACCCAATGTTATTATTATACAATTGCCTATACATTTGATTGTTATGTTTTTTTGGATAAACTGTAAAAAAAAAAACTTACATTTTGCAGCTCAGTCACAATTTTACCGTAACATTTACTGTGTTTTTTAATGCCTATTACTGTCAATAGAAACACAGTATTTTTTACAGTAAAATTCTGGCAACTGAGCTGCCAGGTTTTTTTTTACTATAAAATCTATTTTAATTTTTATAGTGTACAATTTGATGGGTAACATGCTTTGAAACCATAAATATCTATCTATTATCATTATTTTAATTATTTTAACTAAAGAAATGGTGAAATGTATGATAGTATAATATTTGTTGCATTAATATATAATATTAAAACATTTAAAATATATGTATTTTTTCTGCCAAAATGGAAAGAATGAATACATTTAGTAACAAAAGAGAAAGTACTTCATTGACGCATATTAATTTAAGGCCTTAGTTAAATGATGTGATCTGTGTCCTGAGGTAACTTTTTCTCTGTCTAATGTTTATGTTACGATTGGGTCGCAAGTTAATGCGTGGATAGTTTCCCCACTATGGAGACTGACCTCCGGAAGCAGCATTCAGGTAGGAAAATGATTTATTTTCCATAAATCGGTCAAGAATACAAACAAATATAACAAGCATGTCGATAGCACGGGAAGCTATGGTAAAGCTAAAGGAAAAGCTTAGTATTGAAACAAGAATAATCAAACGTAACTGTTGCGTGAAGCAAACAAAACAGCCAGACCAAGTTTGGCGACAGGCAGGAATAAATAGCTCTCTGATTAGTGCCCGGGAGCAGGTGAGCGTCCCGACCACTAATCAGAGGCAGGGGATAATAATTAGCACCCATGGCAACCAAGAAACACAAACCCGTGTACCGAAAAACAGACCTAAGGGAATCCTAAACAAATAGAAAACATGATCCAGGCAGGGGATCATCACAGTACCCCCCACCTTAAAGGACAGATTCCATGTCCCAAGAAAAAAACCCAGAACCAGTTCAAAAGTCACGGGAGAGTGGCGGGAGGACTTGGTGGTGGGTCGCCAGGCCAAGTGTCCCCGAATCCACCGGAGACGAGTCAGGTGGCGGTGGCGAGTTGAACGCCGCTGCAGCTGGCGAGGCGGGCAACCACGGAACAGGGGCAGGTGAAAATAATCAGCACCCATGGCAAACTAGAAACACAAACCCGGGTGCTGAAACATAGAACTAAGGGAATCCTAAACATAAAGAAAACATGATCCGGCAATGGATCATCACAGTTTAGATATTAATTTAACATTCTTGGCTGGCGTTAGACTCATTATGCTTCAGTGTGGTGCAGCTGAGCAGTGATACAATCGAATTGCTTCGCCAGGTTGGCAACAGGCTCGCCATAATTTCATGAATATAATTCACTTATTCTTCTCAGCACTGTCCTTCGCACTAGGTTCTTCCTTCGTATGGTTGGTAAAGCAAAGTTATGTCGATCTCTGGCTATAAGTTAATGCTAACAAGAAAGATCAGATGTTTTGGCCGGAATTTACGGCGTTCACTATGACATTTGCTTCGCCAACTAATGGCAGGGATGCTTGCAACTCGAATTTTTGAGGTACCACTGAAAATCTAAGTATTACTCAAAAATATTAACAATAGTTGAATAATTATACTTTTACACGCTTAAAAATGTGAAATACAGTAGTAGTACCTCAACTTACAAGCTCAATTAGTTTTTTTAATTATTAACTCAAAACACCGCCAAAACACCACAATTTGAATTCGTAACATGCTTTAATAAGGGGAGCTTGCATAACTAGTGCCGCTCTGATCGCTGGTCGTTTATATTTCGCAGAAAGTACTTCTACGGTATGTCCTTTAAACTGCTTCAGGTCAACAGCTTCTCCATATTTTCATGGATTAATGTCCGCCGTTTAGATATTATTTTAACGTCCTCTCTAGCACATTAGCTGGCTCTTTCTGTTTCAGCATGGTGCTGAGTCGACGAGCACCACCAAGTCAACCACACGTTTTTCCGAATATTCCTTTCTTTAATTCAGTAAATATGATTCGCTTCTTCTGAGCATCGTCCTTCACACTCACTTTTTGTGTTGGCTCTTATAAAACAAAGTTATGTCAACCTCTAGCTATAAGTTAATGCTGGCGAGTAAGACTGGATGTTTAGGGGCGGATCTTACGGTGTTCATTCTGGCAATCACAATGCCCTCTAGCGAGTGGGAGGCTTTTGACTCAAATTTATGCTCGCAAATTAGAGCATGACAAAAAGCCGAAAGACAGCTCATATCTCAAAATATCTCAGATGTCTCAAAATAAAGTACCAATGATTGTCACGCACACACTCACACACTAAGTGTGGTGAGATTATCCTCTGCATTTGACCCATCACCCTCACCCCCTGGGAAGTGAGGGGAGCAGTGAGCAGCAGCGGTGGCCGCGCCCGGAAATAATGTTTGGTGATTTAACCCCCAATTCCAACCCTTGATGCTGAGTGCCAAGCAGGGAGGTAAATACTTAACAAGGTGGATGTTTGAACATTTAAAGGCCTACTGAAACCCACTACTACCGACCACGCAGTCTGATAGTTTATATATCAATGATGAAATCTTAACATTGCAACACATGCCAATACGGCCGGGCTAGCTTACTAAAGTGCAATTTTAAATTTTGCGCGAAATATCCTGCTGAAAGTGTCTCGGTATGATGACGTCAGCGCGTGACGTCACGGATTGTAGAGGACATTTTGGGACAGCATGGTGGCCAGCTATTAAGTCGTCTGTTTTCATCGCAAAATTCCACAGTATTCTGGACATCTGTGTTGGTGAATCTTTTGCAATTTGTTCAATGAACAATGGAGACAGCAAAGAAGAAAGCTGTAGGTGGGAAGCGGTGTATTGCGGACGACTGCAGCAACACAAACACAGCCGGTGTTTCATTGTTTACATTCCCGGAAGATGACAGTCAAGCTTTACCATTGGCCTGTGGAGAACTGGGACAACAGAGACTCTTACCAGGAGGACTTTGAGTTGGATATGCAGACGCGGTACCGTGAGTACGCATGCAGCTGCGGCTTCCATACATTTGATCGCTTGCCCGTACGTGCGTGCCGCTATGTGCATGTCACGTACGTAACTGTGGGGACTTTGGGGAAATATATGTGCTGTATGAACTTTGGGGAGGTGAACGGTACTTTGGGCTGTGGGATTGAGTGTGTTGTGCAGGTGTTTGAGTTGTATTGGCGGGTTATATGGACGGGAGGGGGGAGGTGTTTGCTATGCGGGATTAATTTGTGGCATATTAAATATAAGCCTGGTTGTGTTGTGGCTAATAGAGTATATATATGTCTTGTGTTTATTTACTGTTTTAGTCATTCCCAGCTGAATATCAGGTCCCACCCGCCTCTCACAGCATCTTCCCTATCTGAATCGCTCCCACTGCCCTCTAGTCCTTCACTCTCACTTTCCTCATCCACAAATCTTTCATCCTCGCTCAAATTAATGGGGAAATCATCGCTTTCTTGGTCCGAATCGCTCTCGCTGCTGGTGGCCATGATTGTAAACAATGTGCAGATGTGAGCAGCTCCACAACCTGTGACGTCACGCTACTCGTCTGTTACTTCCGGTACAGGCAAGGCTTTTTTATCAGCGACCAAAAGTTGCGAACTTTATCATCGATGTTCTCTACTACATCCTTTCAGCAAAAATATGGCAGTATCGCGAAATGATCAAGTATGACACATAGAATGGACCTGCTATCCCCGTTTAAATAAGAAAATCGCATTTCAGTAGGCCTTTAACATCACCTTTACCTTTGTTGAAGACACTTGTCTTCTTTTTGTAGTTCTTTTTTTTTTTTTCCAGTCTTTAAGAGTGCTGTCGCCCGGAACTTTCTTTGGCCCCATTGGGGGTTATTTTGAAGTCAGTCAAATGACAAAAAAAACAAAAAAAAACACACAGACACAGTTAACAACACGTGGGATTTTTTGTTTGGGTACTGCATTCCGTGGACATTTATTATCATTATTTGAGAAGTTACAGGTGTTGTGCACTAAAGAACCACATATATTTCCCTAATGCAGGGGTCGGGAACCTTTTTAACTGAGAGAGTCATGAAAGCCAAATATTTTGAAAATGTATTTCCGTGAGAGCCATATAATATTTTTTAACACTGAACACAACTAAATGTGTGCATTTTTAAGTAAGACCAACATTTTTAGAGTATAATAAGTCTCTTATTCTTTTTCATAAGATTGTTATTCTGAAGCTAACCAATAATAAATAAAATACTTCTTACCATTTATGCCACTTCTTGAACAGGTGCGGTAGAAAACGGATGGGTGGATTAAAATGCATGAGAAGGTTTTATATTTTGAACGTTATTTTTAACACTGTGAGATTTACCTGAGGGCCAGATGCAGTCATCAAAAGAGCCACATCTGGCTCGAGAGCCATAGGTTCCCTACCCCTGCCCTAATGCTTCATCGTTGCTACAAGCACACTTCCTTGTGTTGGACAGCAGAAAGCAACGTTGATGAATGAGTGGCAATGATGACAGAGACCGCTAATAGGATGTCTTGTCTGGGAGCAAGTTTGAAAAGGTCAAGGGAACTTATTTCCAACAAAACGTTGAGTCATACAAAAGATGCAATTAGGTTGAGGTCATCAATAAGTAAAGGTCCTCTGTGTAGGCAGAGAAGAGCGACAGAAAAGTGATCCAACTGTGCCGACAGAAGCAAACGTTTAGAGATGCATAAATTATGTTCATATACAGCTGCTATTGTAAGTTAATTATCCTCGCCTCCATGGGGAAAAACATTTCTGAAAAATATTATTATCACTGGGGGACGAGGAATCACTCTATCACAAAGAAAATAAGAGTTGTAGAAATTATTGGAAACTCAAGACAGCCATGACATTATGTTCTTTACAAGTGTATGTCAACTTTTGACCACGACTGTATATACATAGACACATACACAATGTATATATAGTATATATATTTATACAGTCTGCAATGATATGGCCACTTGTCCAGGGTGTACCCCGCCTTCCACCTGAATGCAGCTGGGATAGGCTTCAGACCCCCGCAACCCCGAGATAGATAACCTGTAGAAAATTGATGGATGGATATTCATGCAGTTCTGAAGTATGTGTACTTATATAGTTATTAAATATATGTGTAATGAAAGTGAATAAGCATCTAAATAAATTTGGTATCGAAATCACTAAACTAAGTTCAGTTGTTTTTTTTTATTATTATTTATTACATTTATCTTTGCTGTTTCAGACACACTTACACAAATACAAACATAATGACAGCTTTTTTTTTTTGCCACACAGCTGAATGTTGATTCTGACGTAACAACAATATTTTGTACCAAAATAACATGTCAGTTTGCATTGATTAAAGCAAACTATAACAGACGGAACAACAACACATCACTTCAACTACTTCAACTTTAACAACCCCCCCATCAGACCCTGATGACAATGCAATACGAAGTATAAACGATAAAACATTGAATATCAAGACTATGTGAAAGTTCGACTCCTAACTTGTTTATTCCCTGACGACCTCATTAAAGTTTTGTAATAAATCGGAAATATCAAGGAGCTAAAATGTGCCAAACATGGGAAAATGTGGAGAGAGTGTTTTGCATGTCACCCATTATTCACTGTAATAGATTTATATGTGTCATATCAAATTATATATATATAAGTGTTTTATTATGCACTAAGTTCAATAAGCAGGAGGTGTGTTATGTGCAACCGTGTGTTAACTGTGTCTGACGTTAGTTTTTCTGACGATATATACAAAAAAAAACGTTTATATATAGTTTTATACATATTCCAGCTCATAAACTTGCAATAAATCATGCTATTATTTCGTGAAAGTACAATTTTGCGGCCGTATTTGACGCAGTCTGCTGAAACCTTCCTATCCCATGTCAAAAAAATATTTTGCCAATAATCAGAGAGAACTTGTGACTTTTGTATGAAATATGTCAACTGTGGTGTCTAGAAGTGGGAATCTTTGGGCACCTCACGATTTAATTTCGATTACGATTCAGGAGTTACAATTCGATTAAAAATCGATTATTGAGGCATCTTTAATTTATGTATATGAATGCAGTTTTACATTTATTTTTGTTTCACTGAATAAGCGTTTATCACTTGCAACTAAAAAAAACAAACAATTCATTTGGAATAAGAAACAGCTAAATTAATGCCCACATTATTTGAATAAATGAAAATGTCTGCAAAACTGGACAATAAGTGCCCGATAGTAAAGTAGCTGGTCGGATCTCCCGGTGAGGTGGCTTGCTGCAGTCAGACAAATTTTAGAACTGTCTGCATTAAATAAATTGATTATCGATTATTGACATTTACTAAGCGATTCTATAATTGTCCATGTATGAATTGAGATGCATCTAAAAATCGATTATTTCCCCCACCTCGAGTGGTATCTGCCTCCAATGTATTTGTAATCACTCTATGATTACAAATACATCAATTGGTCTGGAAATAGGTCTGTAAAACAAAATCTATGCACATTTCTTTTACCAAAGAACAACCATTTCATGTAATGTAGACCACAATGAAGTGTTTTAAATGTAGCAGTAGAGGTTTTTTTTACTTGATATAAAATAATACATCACTCATGTATCATTCTAACCAATCTTTTTTGTGTGTGTACTTTTCCCTATATTTCTTTACAATAACTCAGCTATGGTAACACTGTTAGAGGGTATGGAGTGATTTTTGGTTCAGACCATATTTTGCTTTATTCATTATTGACGTACTTCTTGCCACTTTATGTTGCATATTTTTTTATGAGACTTCCAGTTCATTTTCGCATCTATTATTACACCCAAAATGTGGTTTATTTTACACTTTCAATGTCTGTCTATTTGTATTTGTGTTTGACTTTCTCTTCTACCGAAATGCATTATCTTATCTCTACTGAGATTCAAAAATAGTCGTTTTTTGTCAAACCATCTCTTAAATGTATTGATTTCTTCTGTTATTATTTGTATTAGCTTCTGTGTGTTTTCTCCTGAACAAAAAGCAGACGTTTTCCTGGCACAAGGCACTGATCGGTGGCTCTCCAGTGTAGTTCGCAAACCTTCACTTCCCATAGGTGTCTTCTTTCCGGGTTGTTGTTAAAGCCTTGTAAAAGCTTTCCACAATTTTCATGGGTGGAGCAGCCCTATGCTTCACAACAGGACATTTTTACACGTCGAAAAAGTAACGAGGAAGCGCCACAAACACATTGCATCAGCTCAAAGTTATAGCAGTCATGGCGCCCCGAAAGTGCCTTTTGACCAATTATTGAAAAGATGGCCATACTCTCTTTATACGCGACCCTATCTTATCCTATCCTATTCTATGTCCTGTCCTATTCAACCCTATCCTAGTCTAGCCTTCCTAATGCAACCCTGGTCGAAAATTGAACCCATGCCCTCTGCTATGAAAGGCACCAGAGATATAGTAAACATTAGTCATTAAATCATCAAAAAAGCTTCCAAATTAGTGTATTGACATCATGTTCGGTGCCTTAGGACACACTTAATTAAAAAAAGTACTTAAGGTCAAATCTCTTATAATATACAATTAACTGATCAATCACGTCATAACTGAGCTTCCAATATTTTGAATGTAACAGAAACATGTCTGCGGTGTAGCTTCTTATGAACAAACAGGTTACTGTCAGCCTTAAAGGTCTACTGAAATGCAATTTTCTTATTTAAACAGGGATAGCAGGTCCATTCTATGTGTCATACTTGATCATTTCGCGATATTGCCATATTTTTGCTGAAAGGATTTAGTAGAGAACATCGACGATAAAGTTCGCAACTTTTGGTCGCTGATAAAAAAGCCTTGCCTGTACCGGAAGTAGCAGACGATATGCGTGTGACGTCACAGGTTGTGGAGCTCCTCACATCTGCACATTGTTTACAATCATGGCCACCAGCAGCGAGAGCGATTCGGACCGAGAAAGCGACGATTTCCCCATTAATTTGAGCGAGGATGAAAGATTTGTGGATGAGGAAAGTGAGAGTGAAGGAATAGAGGGCAGTGGGAGCGATTCAGATAGGGAAGATGCTGTGAGAGGCGGGTGGGACCTGATATTCAGCTTGGAATGACTAAGACAGTAAATAAACACAAGACATATATATACTCTATTAGCCACAACACAACCAGGCTTATATTTAGTATGCCACAAATGAATCCTGCATACCAAACACCTCCCCCCCTCCCGTCCATATAACCCGCCAATACAACTCAAACACCTGCACAACACACTCAATCCCACAGCCCAAAGTACCGTTCACCTCCCCAAAGTTCATACAGCACATATATTTCCCCAAAGTCCCCAAAGTTACGTACGTGACATGCACATAGCGACACGCACGTACGGGCAAGCGATCAAATGTTTGGAAGCCGCAGCTGCATGCGTACTCACGGTACCGCGTCTGCGTATCCAACTGAAAAGTCCTCCTGGTAAGAGTCTCTGTTGTCCCAGTTCTCCACAGGCCAATGGTAACGCTTGACTGTCATCTTTCGGGAATGTAAACAATGAAACACCGGCTGTGTTATCCGGCACAACAGTCAGGGGGTGCATTCTACGGCAGGGGTGCGTTATCTGGCACAACACCTGCCGAAATACGCCGCTTCCCACCTACAGCTTTCTTCTTTGCTGTCTCCATTGTTCATTGAACAAATTGCAAAAGATTTACCAACACAGATGTCCAGTATACTGTGGAATTTTGCGATGAAAACAGACGACTTAATAAATGGCCACCATGCTGTCCTAAAATGTCCTCTACAATCCGTGACGTCACGCGCAGGCGTCATCATACCGAGACGTTTTCAGGAGGATATTTCGCGCAAAATTTTAAATTGCACTTTAGTAAGCTAACCCGGCTGTATTGGCATGTGTTGCAATGTTAAGATTTCATTATTGATATATATAAACTATCAGACTGCGTGGTCGGTAGTAGTGGGTTTCAGTAGGCCTTTAATCTACACCAACAAATGCACCTAAATCAGACTCCTCACTGCCCTTCACGGTGCACAAAATGCATACTAACTTGTTTTCCACCAATCAAACATCACTGCCACACCATGTCACTTCATTAACCTCCGGAAAGACCAACATGAACGACATTACTTAGCCATAACTGTTACTGCTTGCATAACCTAGACCATTACAACAGGTAGTGATCTAATGCTATTGTCTAGAACCAATGTATTTTGCTGTTGAGGCATGTTTATAGGGGCCCTATTATGCAAAAACAACTTTTCCAACCTTATGGTACTTGCTTATGTGTATTTGGGATCCTCATAAATCCTGGAAATGTGAAATCAATCCTAGAGGAATTGCAGAGATATTAATAAAACAACTTCCTTTCTACTTTCTCCAAACGGTCCGTTTGGAATTTGTCTGTCCTGTAACATTTTTCAGAGCCGTGACGTCTGCGGAAAGCTCTATATATGGTAAAGGCTTACCCAAAGGTCTTTGCGTGAATGCGCCATTTTATTTAATGTTCTACCATTTGTAAAACGACAAAATGCCCATGCTATGACAGAAAACCGAAAATGCTCTGTTGTTGTTTGTTTTAACCAGCACAAGTCACTACACAAACTTTCAAGCTAATCTAAAGTAAAAGTGCCTTACTTTTCACTTTTATGATTCGTGGCTATGCACCTTCAACTCAGAAGAAGAGTCTCTGGGTGTGCAAAGCAGAGTCTTGTTCAGAAACCTGCGCCAGTATAAAGACGGATTTTCCAACAAGCTACTTTTAATGGTGAGCTCGGTGACTACTATTTATGGCAATGGAGAAGATAATGAAACGGTAAGTAACAACAGTAAGTTAAAAATGCGTTAAAGATATTTCTGCAATGTTAGCTTGATTAGTTGTGTAGCAAGCTTAGCCTTATAATGCAAGACAACCGCATCACAGTCCTACGGCAAAATGAAGAAAGATTTTCCTAAAAACTTTTTTCTAGATGGATTGGCCTACTGTGTTTGGAAATGGATGAGTAAGTTATATAATCAGTTATTACGTTCGCAGCAGATAGCCCTCAGCCTCTATTGTTTACAACTCGAAGTAGCCGTGCAGCGGAGCTTTTTTTTTACAAGCTACAGTATAAAAGAGAAAAGCCTTTTATTGTCAATATACACATGTATATGTCCAGGATTTAGCATTAGAATGTTATAGACTCGATAGAAGTATAACCTTAGTCAGCGTGTATAGTTCCAGACCTGGCGTGGCTTTGTTCCTCACATTGTTTCCTACCATGAATTGATTAACGTGGACCGCCGACTTAAACAAGTTGAAAAACGTATTCAAGTGTTACAATTTAGTGGTCAATTGTACGAAATATGTACTGTACTGTGCAATCTACTAATAAAAGTCTCAATCAATCAATCAATCCTTCCTTGTTGCCGACAACCAAACACAGTGAGCCACTGGTCTCACTATATCATCTGTGATGTAGTGTTATGGGGAAAGTCACTCAAAACAGATGGCTTGTGGCGGTCACAGATGTCCATAGTGCACAAAAAAAGCAATAAAGCTAAAAAAATGACAAAAAGTTAATGCCGGGCGGGGGCGAATGCTTACTGAGCGTGAGGGGGGCGTGGTGAGGAGAGGTTAATTTGCATCTAACAACTCTCAAAACGAACCGTTTTTTAAAGGGAGCAAAACAATGGCTTGAAAATAAGTCTGTAAAACAAAATCTATGCATTTTTTTTAACAAAGAACAACCATTACATGTAATGTAGACCACAATGAAGTGTTTTAAAGGCCTACTGAAATGCGATTGTCTTATTTAAACGGGGATAACAGGTCCAATCTATGTGTCATACTTGATCATTTCGCGATACTGCCATATTTTTGCTGAAAGGATTTAGTAGAGAACATCGACGATAAAGTTCGCAACTTTTGGTCGCTGATAAAAAAGCCTTGCCTCTACCGGAAGTAGCAGACGATATGCGCGTGACGTCACAGGTTGTGGAGCTCCTCATTAATTTGAGCGAGGATGAAAGATTCGTGGATGAGGAAAGTGAGAGTGAAGGACTAGAGGGCAGTGGGAGCGATTCAGATAGGGAAGATGCTGTGAGAGGCGGGTGGGACCTGATATTCAGCTGGGAATGACTAAAACAGTAAATAAACACAAGACATATATATACTCTATTAGCCACAACACAACTAGGCTTGTATTTAATATGCCACAAATGAATCCCGCATAACAAACAGCTCCCCCCTCCCGTTCATATAACCCGCCAATACAACTCAAACACCTGCACAACACACTCAATCCCACAGCCCAAAGTACCGTTCACCTCCCCAAAGTTCATACAGCACATATATTTCCCCAAAGTCCCCAAAGTTACGTACGTGACATGCACATAGCGACACGCACGTACGGGCAAGCGATCAAATGTTTGGAAGCCGCAGCTGCATGCGTACTCACGGTACCGAGTCTGCGTATCCAACTGAAAAGTCCTCCTGGTAAGAGTCTCTGTTGTCCCAGTTCTCCACAGGCCAATGGTAAAGCTTGACTGTCATCTTCCGGGAATGTAAACAATGAAACATCGGCTGTGTTTGTGTTGCTGCAGTCGGCCGCAATACACCGCTTCCCACCTACAGCTTTCTTCTTTGCTGTCTCCATTGTTCATTGAACAAATTGCAAAAGATTCACCAACACAGATGTCCAGAATACTGTGGAATTTTGCGATGAAAACAGACGACTTTATAGCTGGCCACCATGCTGTCCCAAAATGTCCTCTACAATCCGTGACGTCACGCGCAGGCGTCATCATACCGAGACGTTTTCAGCAGGATATTTCGCGCAAAATTTAAAATTGCACTTTAGTAAGCTAACCCGGCGGTATTGGCATGTGTGGCAATGTTAAGATTTAATCATTGATGTATAAACTATCAGACTGCGTGGTCGGTAGTAGTGGGTTTCAGCAGGCCTTTAAATGTAGAAAAAAAAATCATGGGATGACCCCTTTAATAGTGGTCAGCAGCACATGGATGGTAATGCCAACAATGCATTCAGTGCCATAGTGTCATGTTCCTTTTACCTTAAGCCAACATGACAGAAAAATACATTTCCTCGCCTCACATAACACACAATTTGTTTTTTTCAGCAGCGCCAGTGAGAAAGCTTGCGACAAGCCACAAATGTAGCAACATTTTCTGTTCTGTCTTGCTTGTGACTGAAACACAACACAAATAGAAGCGGCAGAAGAAAGTTAATTTGTATTTCTCATCATGTTTTTTTTCTCACTTTTTAGCTCTCCTGCAGCATCCACAAAAAAAAGCATCGTGGCCAATTATGCAAATAGCATTGTGACATTATTTAGCTCCACCCCGTGCCACAGAGAGATTTTAGTCCTGGGGGAAACACTGATTTGTCACCTGACCTCACAGATAGTATTATGCATGGATAGACAAAAACATCCTGCAGATAAACTTAAAAAAGGGTACATTACAGTTCCCCCTCCTAACATTTTGCTTCAAATATTACAGTATCACAACCTCGCAGATTTTTTGGAGCATGTTCTACAACATTTTTGGCCTAAATTAAGCATTTTCAGGCATACATATATATAAATAAATGAACTTAACATAACAACACTATAGTAGTAGTGTCCACTCGATGAGACCAAACCAATCAGAGCGAACTTTTCAGTATTGTGGCCAAATATTGGCAGATCGAACAGATTACTGAAAAAAAACACAACACATCACTTCAAAAAGTACCACACATATTGATTGACATTAGACTCTAAAAATAAATTATGCATGGCCTTTGGTATATGGTTTGCTGAACATGTAAAGCAAGCTATTGTAAACATTTGATTCATGATTAATTCTGAATAATGAGCTTCAGCAGATACAAAACCCAAAACCAGTGGAGTAAGCATGTTGTTTAAATCGTAAATAAAAACAGAATACAATGATTTGCTAATCCTTTTCAACCTATATTCAGTTGAATAGACTGCAAAGACAAGATACTTAATGTTCAAACTGGAAAACTGTGTTAGTTTTTTCAAATATTAGCTCATTTAGAATTTGATGCCTGCAACATGTTTCAAAAAAGGTGGCACAAGCGGAAGAAAAGACTGATAAAGTTGAGGAATGCTCATCAAACACTTATTTGGAACATCCCACAGGTGAACAGGCTAATTGGGAACAGGTGGGTGCCATGATTGGGTATAAAAGCAGCTTCCATGAAATGCTCAGTCATTCACAAACAAGGATGGGGCGAGGGTCACCACTTTGTGAACATGCGTGGCCAAATTGTCGAACAGTTTAAGAACAACAATTCTCAACAAGCTATTGCAAAGATTTTTAGGGATTTCACCATCTACGGTCCGTAATATCATCAAAATGTTCAGAGAATCTGGAGAGGCAAAGCCCGTGACCTTTGATCCCTCAAGCGGTACTGCATCAAAAAGCGACATCAGTGTGTAAAGGATATCACCTCATGGGCTCAGGAACACTTCAGAAACCCACTGTCAGTAACTACAGTTGGTCGCTACATCTGTAAGTGCAAGTTAAAACTCTACTATGCAAAGCGAAAGCCATTTATTAACAACACCCAGAAACGCTGCCGGCTTTGCTGGGCCCGAGCTCATCTAAGATGGACTGATGCGAAATGGACAAGTGTTCTGTGGTCTGATGAGTCCACATTTCAAATTGTTTTCGGAAACTGTGGATGTCGTGTGCTCTGGATCAAAGAGGAAAATAACCATCTGGATTGTTATAGGCGCAAAGTTGAAAAGCCAGCATCTGTGATGGTATGGGTGTGTATTAGTGCCAAGGCATGGGGAACTTACACATCTGTGAAGGCACCATTAATGCTGAAAGGTACATACAGGTTTTGAATCAACATATGTTGCCATCCAAGCAACATTATCATGGACGCCCCTGCTTATTTCACGTGTTACAACAGCGTGGCTTCGTAGTAAAAGAGTGCGGGCGGGTACTAGACTGGCCTGCCTGTCTCCCATTGAAAATGTGTGGCGCATTATGAAGCGTAAAATACGACAACGGAGACCCCCGGACTGTTGAACAACTCAAGCTGTACATCAAGCAAGAATGGGAAAGAAAAAAAAGAAAAGAATGGGAAATAATTCCACCTGAAAAGCTTCAAAAATTGGTCTCCTCAGTTCCCAAATGTTTACTGAGTGTTGTTAAAAGGAAAGGCCATGTAACACAGTGGTAAATATGCCCCTGTGCCAACTTTTTTGCAACGTGTTGCTGCCATTAAATTCTAAGTTAATGATTATTTGCAAAAAAAAATAGTGTTTCTCAGTTCAAACATTAAATATCTTGTCTTTGCAGTTTATTCAATTGAATATAAGTTGAAAAGGATTTGCAAATCATTGTATTCTGTTTTTATTTACGAATTACACAATGTGCCAACTTTACTGGTTTTGGGTTTTGTAGATGCGACGCTGACTGTCATCTTTTTGCTTCTTATTCGCGCTACTGAAATATTAAAGGATTCCTCTCCTAAACCGAATCTCATCTAAAAGGCAAAACGCTTCATTTCTCGAATTAACAGATTTAATTTGAAATTGAGAGATGAAAAGAACCTTATTGCTCTGATGTATCCAAAATCCCCTGACAGAGTGTGGTGTGAACCATCCAGCCGGGTCTTTCTGTGTGGCAAATATTCAATATCCTCCGGTCTTTGAATTTCGTGTGTGTGTGTGTGTGGGGGGGGGGGGTTGTTGGGCTAAGGAAAGTCTGTCAAAATGAACAAAGGACGGCCCAAAAGAGAGAATTTGCCAAAGAAAAAAACAGCCCTGGCATTTACTGTGTAGAAATTGTAGATGGTTTATCAACAACTCTCACTCTACTAAAAATGGAAGCATGCATTTACGTCTTTGACAGACAAACAGAACAAGAAAGTCAAATGTGGACATCTATGGCAGAAAGATTGCATCCACAATTCATATTTAAACACACCTATCAACCTTCATGTGCGGTATTATAAGCCAATTAATGACTCGTTAACTTTCTTATCATCATCATTACATGATGTAATACGTTTGATGATGCTACTCCTTTGAGGGCTCAGGCAATATACTGTATGTGGTTAATCATAATCAGTGGGGGGGATACATCCAAGCATCGATACCAAGGGTGGTATCAGTATCAGATCAACACTGTTGTGGCAGAATTTATATTTTTGGTTGTTTTCACAAAAAACGTTCATGATATTGTGATATTCATAAATTGTTTCTGAACACAGGGAATAGGTTACTGGACGTCTTTGGGGCTAAGGACAAAGCCAAAGGTTTTTTTCTATTGTGATAATATTTTGTACTATTGATTTTATTTGTGTCTAACTATAAACGTAATAAAAGTAAATATTATGTTGTTGGTTTACTGCATTGTCTTATTAAGTTAAAAAGTTAAAGTACCAATGATAGTCACACACACACTAAGTGTGGTGAAATGTGTCCTCTGCATTTGCCCCATCCCTTTGTTCACCCCCTGGGAGGTGAGGGGAGCAGTGAGCAGCAGCGGTGGCCACGCCCGGGAATCCTTTTGGTGATTTAACCCCCAATTCCAACGCTTGATGCTGAGTACCAAGCAGGGAGGTAATGGGTCCCATTGTTATAGTCTTTGGTATGACTCGGCCGGGGATTGAACTCACGACCTACCGATCTCAGGGCGGACACTCTAACCAAGGCCAGCACTGAGCAGGCTATACAGTTGTATTTAGATTAGGTCTGTCAAAAATAACGAATTAACTCATGTGATTAATCATATAAATGATAGCAATAATCATATAATGTTATATTAAATTATATCTTATTATTATATTTATGTCATATAAGCAGATCAATAACACAATTTATTTTGACTGAACATGCATCTTTGCCTTCACCGCAGTTGATTACCTAAAAGGTGGCACCGGTTATGTCAGTGCAAAAATTGGAGTGAGGGGACTCCAACAGGACTTTAGATAAAACCGTTACCAGGTTTTGAACAGATAAATGACGTACATTCAATTAAAACATGTTAAAAAATGTTCTTGGATGACATTCTGACAATGGTAACAGTTTGAGAATTGTACTTGTGTCCAAATTGTGTATCAGGGTCTTATTTTAAGTTGATTTAAATTAGCAAGCTAGTGATGTGATTAATCAATATTAATCCAAATTCAGAAGTGTGATTGATTTGATTTAAATGTATTTTACAGCACTCATATAGATAAACTGTTACATTGTTAAACAAAAATGTTTGTTGATATAAAAACTAGGGCTGTCAAAAAAAAAAAATAGTTGACTCGTGTGATTAATCTAGAAAAAATATTGCATTAATCATGTATACGTGTAGATTAATCATACGATTTATTCTGACTGTACATCAGGGGTGTCAAACTCATTTTCATTGAGGGCCAAATCGCAGTAACGGCTGTGGTAATAACCTGTGATTAATCATGATTCATCTAAATGCATTTGATTATTTGATTTTTTTTAATGTATAACTTGCTTTAAAATTATAAATAAAGGTGACATTTAACTATTTGTTTTTATCTCACAAAAGTAGTTTTGCAATACAGTACATAATAATATAATTGGCATGATCAGATAATATTAAAATTTAAAATATGCATTTTTTTCTGTCAAAATTGAAAGAACGAATGCATTTATTAAAACAAATAAATAAACTAAAATAAGTATTCTATTGAAACCCATTTTTTCCCGGCTTTCGCGGGCCACATAGAATGATGTGGCGGGCCAGAACTGGCCCCCCGGGCCTTGAGTTTGACACCTGTACTGTACATGCTCCTTTACCTTAGACACTATACAGGCAGTGATAAGGTCGATGCATACGTCAGTGTAAAGATAAGTGCTGAGACTCCGACTGATGTGCTTGTTGATAAATGTCATCCAAAAATAAACCCTGATTGGAATTGATAAAACTCTTGTGAAGTGAATCATAATTATATAGCGCTTTTCTCTAGTGACTCAAAGCGCTTTACATAGTGAAACACATCACCTAAGTAACTTTTGAACCAGTGTGGGTGGCACAGGAAGCAGATGGGTAAAAAAGTATCTTGCCCAAATACACAACGGCCGTTACAAGCGGGGATCGAGCCTGGAACCCTCAAGTTGCTGGCACGCCGCCCCAAGTTTTTGAAAAAATAAAGTACATATTTTAATCAAAATATTTTTTTTAAATTTTCCTGGATGTCATTCTGACAATAGAATTACATTTGGGTCCAAAAATGTTGTTGAATACACCCTTTCTATCTCCATATCATCAATTCTTATATGACACTGTATGTTATTTTTCCTATTTCCAAAAATTATATATTTTGTTTTATTTAGGTTGATTGACAGTTTAATGGTTTGATGCCAATAAACTGTCAATCAACCTAAATAAAACAAAATATATCATTTTTGGAAATAGGAAAAATAACATACAGTGTCATATAAGAATTGATGATATGGAGATAGAAAGGGTGTATTCAACAACATTTTTGGGAATCTATATAGATGATAAATTAAATTGGAAACTGTACATAAATATACTTAAGACAAAGATGGCAAAAAATATTGCTATGTTACATAAAATCAGCTTCACGGTGGGAGAAGGGTTAGTGCATCTGCCTCACAATACGAAGGTCCTGAGTAGTCTTGGGTTCAATCCCGGGCTCGGGATCTTTCTGTGTGGAGTTTGCATGTCCTCCCCGTGGGTTCCCTCCGGGTACTCCGGCTTCCTCCCACTTCCAAAGACATGCACCTGGGGATAAGTTGATTGGCAACACTAAATTGGCCCTAGTGTGTGGATGTGAGTGTAAATGTTGTCTGTCTATCTGTGTTGGCCCTGCGATGAGGTGGCGACTTGTCCAGGGTGTACCCCGCCTTCCGCCCGATTGTAGCTGAGATAGGCTCCAGCGCCCCCCGCGACCTCAAAGGGAATAAGCGGTAGATAATGGATGGATGGATACATAAAATCAAAAACTCCGTAAATCAAAAGGCTCTTAATATGTTATATAATTCTTTCGTACTCCCTTATCTTAATTATTGTGTTGAAATCTGGGGTAACAATTACAAAACAAACATCAACTCTATATTCTTACTTCAAAAGAAAGCGATTAGAATTGTAAATTATGCAGATTATCATGACCATACCAATGCTCTGTTTATTAAATTAAAAACATTAAAACTGCATGATCTTGTTGACCTCAACACTGCTATTGTGACGTACAAAGCTCATAACCACATGCTGCCTCAGTGTCTACAGGAGAGGTTCATACCCAGAGATAATCCCTATGACCTCAGAGGTTCAGCTGTCTTCCAGAAAGCTAAGATAAGAACAAGCTTAAAAAGTAGATGTGTTTCTGTCAGGGGGGTTCAACTGTGGAACAGCTTGGATGATTCCTTAAAATGTTCCAGTTCCATTCACACATTTAAAAAACACTTTAAGACCAATGTCTTGGAAAAATATATCACTCTTGAATCAACACAGTAGTTAATACTATGATCAATGTTAATTAAAATACTAAATGTGGGATTTAAATAATAATGGAAGTATAATTGTTTGTATATAGTATATAAAATGGTACAAAGGTTTAACACGCGTATAAGGATATTTCACATGCCTTTACTGTGTATATAATTGAACAGTGTTCATATTGAGTATAATGTGTATTTATAATATGTTGTACAAAAAACATTTCATAATTTTCGGAAGTTCATCTTGTACTTGACATTGTTTATAGGGTTAGGCGCTATAAGTGTTCAACTTCAGCCTAAACCCTTTCGGTCTGCAACATTTTCATTTTCAATCTATGAATGTACAACTGTTTGTTTATTTTGTTGACCATTGACCGAAGAATAAACTTTACTTACAAATATTGGGTTTATTTTTAAGTTAATTTAAATTAAGCAAGCCGGTAAGAAGTTGTGATTTGTCATGATTAATTCATATTCTAAAGCAGGGATGTCAAACATGCGGCCCGTGGGCCAGATCAGGCCCGTGAACAGGTTCAATCCGGCCCGCGAGATGAGTTTTCTGAGTGTAAAATTGAGCTGCATTTTTAAATTTAAGAAACTTCTGTTCTAAATGTGTCCACTGGGTGTCACAATAGCAATTCTGTTAGCCAAGCTAAGTATGCCAAGCAAGAGGCACGTGGTAAAGCGACTCCTCCCACTCCACCCAATGTAAACCAAAAAGGAGTAAAATAAAAAATTGGTAACCCCACTTAAAATGCTGCATGATACACTGCACATTGATATGGTACTGTGAAAATGATTGTCTTCTGTGCAAATTCTAAGAAAGTGAACAGTGTGTGATTTACTGCAATACTCTCTGTCTTTTTATTTTTTTTATTTTTGGTTGGTTGAAATTGCATAGCTTTTATTTTTCTATCAAGACACAGTGATGTTGAGTAACTCAACCCTCTTGAATTTCTACCTCCGTTTGTATGGTTTGTTGAGTTAGCTCATAATTACTATTTGGAAATGACAAATGATGTAGTTGATACTATGGGTGTGGGAAAAAATCAATTCGAATTCAAATCGCCATTCTCACGTTGTACGATTCAGTATCGATTCTCATTTTTCTAAAATCAATTTTCTTTTTTTTCTTTTTCTTTTTTTTAATTAATCAATCCAACAAAACAATACACAGCAATGCCATAACAATGCAATCTAATTCCAAAACCAAACCCGACCCAGCAACACTAAGAACAGCAATAAACAGAGCAATTGAGAGGAGACACAAACACGACACAGAACAATCCAAAAGTAGTGAAACAAAAATGAATATAATCAACAACAGTATCAATATTAGTAACAATTTCAACATAGCAGTGATTAAAAATCCCTCATTGACATTATCACTAGACATTTATAAAAAACATTTAATAAAATTAGAGCTGCAAGCAGCGATGGACGCGACCGACTTTGAGGGCTCATAAAATCCAAACCGGAGCAGTAATTAAAACACTTTCATCAACTTTTAATCAGAAGGGTTCAATCTCTCTCCTGTGCTAATTTGAAGCTGACACAACAAACGCGCAAGAGGAGATAATGTTTGAAAAAAGGTGACTGTTTTTACTCAACTTTTGTTTTGAAGGGGGAATTGCAAACTTCCTGTTAATTTTTGCTGGGGGTTGTCAGTGTATGAAATCTAGGTCTAAGTGATACCTACATAGAGGTTTTTGTTTCATGTCTCTACGACATTCCTGCTGGGAGTTAGAGGCAGTTTTGTCTGTGTTTTCTTCCTAGGGGGTGCTAGAGCGCAATTTTGAGTTTTGTGGGTTTTTTTTATTAGATCGCAATTTTCGCCAGTCCTGATGTGTGTGTCCAATTTGGTGAGTTTTGAATCATGTTAAGAGGGTCAAATTACAGCTCAAAGAGGCGGCGGTATAATAATAAAACGCTAGAAATTCAATAGGGTCCTTGGTCCATAATAAAATAAAAGAACAATAGTGTCACAGTGACTTACACTTGCATCACATCTCATAAGCTTGACAACACACTGTGTCCAATATTTTCACAAAGATAAAATAAGTCATATTTTTGGTTCATTAAATAGTTAAAACAAATTTACATTATTGCAATCAGTTGATAAAACATTGTCCTTTACAATTATAAAAGCTTTTTACAAAAATCTACTACTCTGCTTGCATGTCAGCAGACTGGGGTAGATCCTGCTGAAATCCTATGTATTGAATGAATAGAGAATTGTTTTGAATCGGAAGAATATCGTTTTTGAATCGAGAATCGCGTTGAATCGAAAAAATTGATTTATTATCGAATCGTGACCCCAAGAATCGATATTGAATCGAATCGTGGGACACCCAAAGATTCGCAGCCCTAGTTGATACATAGAATATTTTTAATTTATGCTTTAGTTTATGTTTTGTTCAATCCTCGATGGGCTGTGACATAGCGTTTAATGGTTTTGTAGATACACTGAGATTAAGTCAAAGTACATTGTGTTCTTCATGGTGTTTTTGAAACTGCACCAATTTTTTCCTCAGATTTTTCAAGTAACTTAAAGAGTTTTGTCAAGAGGATTATTTGTGATATGCGCATTTTCAGAATGTGCTTGTTCTATTTTGGGCCAAAGTAAAACAAAGAAAACAATCTGAAGTTGCCGTAGTTGTATTTTTAAGTTATCATGCCATGATTTTCCCTGCCCGGCCCACGTGGGAATAGATTTTCTTCCACGCGGCCCCTGAGCTAAAATGAGTTTAACACCCCTGTTCTGAAGTGTGATTAATCTAACATCAACGATGAATTACTTGACAGCCCTAATTAAGATATATTGTTAATTAATATATTTGTTAAATAAGTTTATTGATGTTTTGTTTGCCTACAATCGTTGCGTGGTTACTGGGATTGGATGTGGCAGTGTGGCTCAAATGGTAGAGTGTCTGGTCAGAAACTTGAAGAAAGAGCAAAAATGCATTTCTTTCAATATGCATCATAACAAAAAGGGTAATATTTAACAAATGGATAGATGTTGATAGTCCAACTCATGCTGACTGGTATACACAAGCTATGAAAATGATATCAGTAGAAAAAAATGCATTTAGTTTAGATAATAATGAGTGATATATTGGAATATGGGATCCATTATTTAAATTTGTTTTAACTATTAAATGGACCTAAAATATGACTTTGTTTTATCTTTATGGAAAATATTGGACACAATGTGTTGTCAAGCTTATGAGATGCGATGCAAGTGTTTTTAAATGTTTTTATTTTATTTGTTATAAATGTCTAATGATAATGTAAATGAGGGATTTCTAATCACTGCTGTGTTGGAATTCTTATTAATATTGATACTGTTGTTGATATTATTCATTTTTGTTTGACTAGTTTTGGATTGTTTTGTGTCATGTTTGTGTGTCCTCTCTATTGCTCTGTTGATTGCTATTCTGAATGTTGCTGGGCCGAGTTTGGTTTTGGAATTGGAATTGTATTACTGTGGTATTATTGTGAATTATTTTGTTGTATTGATTTATAAGAAAATAAAAAATAAACAATTGAAGGTTCTGGTTTGAATTCAGCTTCCGCTATCCTAGTCACTGCCGTTGTGTCCTTGGGCAAGACATTTTACCCACCTTTCTCCCAGTACCACCCACATTAATGTAGCTTAAAAATGGATTGTCATCCATCCATCCATTTTCTACCGCTTGCCCATTTCACAATTTAAAATGCTTTTGAGTCTCCAGAGAGAACGCGCGATATGAATACAATGAATGAACAAATAAAAGGCAAAATTCACAAAATCGAAAAAAAAATGCACGAAATATCAGAATCAGCAATACTGGACTTGTATTTATTTGGTATCAGATCTATACTACAATTAGCTGTATCAACCCCTAAAAATGACATGGGAACAGTTTGAGACAATCACACAAAGAGTGCATGCTTTAAAGCAGGGGTGTCATAACAGATAGAACAATGTTTGTCAACACTTAAATGATTGAAACGTCTGTGAAGACACTTAAAGGAGGACAGGAATTCCATCGGTCCCTTTATTTAGCGAAATTGTTTGTCGGCCATAACCACACCAAAACAATGTGTAAAATACTTCTTTCTAGCAAAACCGGTGGTTGTCTACCGTACAAACCAAGCCAAAAGCAACTCTTTGTCATCTGTTATATCAACAGCAGCCGCTTGCTCTCTCTCTCGCTCACCTGCACCAACACATACACTATGGCAGTGGTTCTGAAATGGGGGTACGCGTACCCCTGGGGGTACTTGAAGGTATGCCAAGGGGTACGTGAGATTTTTTTTTAAATATTCTAAAAATAGCAACAATTCAAAAATCCTTTATAAATATATTTATTGAATAATACTTCAAGAAAATATGAATGTAAGTTCATAAACTGAACATCAAATCAAGTAGGCTATTCCATTCATTACAATGCAACAATGCAATATTCAGTGTTGACAGCTAGATTTTTTGTGGACATTGATGTTAAAGATTTCTTTTTTTGTGAAGAAATTTTTAGAATTAAGTTCATGAATCTATTACATTCCCCAAAGAGGGCACTTTAAGTTGATGATTACTTCTATGTGTAGAAATCTTTATTTATAATTGAATCACTTGTTTTTTTTTCAACAAGTTTTTAGTTATTTTTATATCTTTTTTTTACAAATAGTTCAAGAAAGACCGCTACAAATGAGCAATATTTTGCACTGTTATACAATTTAATAAATCAGAAACTGATGACTTAGTGCTGTATTTTATTTCTTTATCTCTTTTTTTCAACCAAAAATGCTTTGCTCTGATTAGGGGGTACTTGAATTAGAAAAATGTTCACAGGGGGTACATCACTGAAAAAAGGTTGAGAACCACTGCACTATGGCAATTAGCCACTGGTGCGTTTATGGCCACACAAAAAGTTGGACAACTCCAACACTACACGTCAAGTGTAAATTTCAGGTCGTTTTACTATGACTCCTCAATCAGTGTGCTTATTCTACTGTCATTTGTTAAGAATGTTATTTTTTGGATATTAATCATGAAATGATGTTACAGGACTACATAATTGCTAATAAAAATAATTATTTTACGGACAGAAAGTTAATAAACACTTCATCTCATGCAACATGTGAATGTTTTAAGGGGAACTAAATGTGTGTATGCATGCTTTAAAGCAGAGGTGTCAAACGTGAGGCCCGCGGGCCGGTTTAGGCCCGCGAACAGGTTTTATCTGGCCCGTGGAATGAGTTTGCTAAGAATAAAAGTATAAAAATCGCAATAGCAATTATTTATATATTTGTAGATGATGCTACATAGCAGTGGTTCTGAACCTGGGTTCCATCGAACCCTAGGGGTTAGGTGAGTCAGCCTCAGGGGTTCGGCGGAGCTTCCGCCACGGAGGTCAAGACGCACCCGATGTGTAAATAAAAACTTCTCCTTATCGGCGTATTACGGATACAGCAACAGCAGAAGTCACACTGGTTTGCAGGTGTGTAATTTGTTGTGAGTTTATGCACCGTGTTGGTTTTGTTCTTCGAACAAGGTGATGTTCATGCACGGTTCATTTTGTGCACCAGTATCGAGAGGAGCCAGATGATGTGGTTCGGGCATCTGGTCAGGATGCCACCCGAACGCCTACCTAGGGAGGTGTTTCAGGCACGTCCGAACGGTACGAGGCCACGGGGAAGACCCAGGACACGTTGGGAAAACTCTCTCTCCCGGCTGGCCTGGGAATGCCTCGGGATCCCCCGGGAGGAGCTGGACGAAGTGGCGGGGGGGCAAGGGAAGTCTGGGCTTTCCTGCTTAGGCTGCTGCCCCCGCGACCCGACCTCGGATAAGCGGAAGAAGATGGATGGATGGATGGATGGATGGATAAAAAAACATATAACTTTGTCTTGAATTTGAAAAAAAAAAAAAAACATTTTATTTTTCCCTAAAGAAGGGTTTGGTGAATTCGCATATGAAACTGGTGGGGTTCGGAACCTCCAACAAGGTTAAGAACCATAGAAGCATTTCAGTCCCATCTTAAAACTCATTTGTATACTTTTGCCTTTAAATAAACCCCCTTTTTAGACCAGTTGATCTGCCGTCTCTTTTCTTTTCTTTTCTCCTCTGCCCCCCTCTCCCTTGTGGAGAGGGGCGGCACAGGTCCGGTGGCCATGGATGAAGTGCTGGCTGTCCAGAGTCGGGACCCGGGGTGGACCGCTCGCCTGTGCATCAGTTGGGGACATCTCTGCGCTGCTGACCCGTCTCCGCTCGGGATGGTTTCCTGCTGGCCCCACTATGGACTGGACTCTCACTATTATGTTAGATCCACTATGGACTGGACTCTCACAATATTATACTTGACCCACTCGACGTCCATTGCATCCGGTCCCCCCTAGAGGGGGGTGTTCTCCAAGGTTTCTCATAGTCATTCACATCGACGTCCCACTTGGTTGTGAGTTTTTCCTTGCCCTTATGTGGGCTCTGAACCGAGGATGTCGTTGTGGCTTGTGCAGCCCTTTGAGACACTTGTGATAATAAATAAATGATAAATGGGTTGTACTTGTATAGCGCTTTTCTACCTTGAAGGTACTCAAAGCGCTTTGACACTACTTCCACATTTACCCATTCACACACACATTCACACACTGATGGAGGGAGCTGCCATGCAAGGCGCTAACCAGCACCCATCAGGAGCAAGGGTGAAGTGTCTTGCTCAGGACACAACGGACATGACGAGGTTGGTACTAGGTGGGGATTGAACCAGGGACCCTCGGGTCGCGCACGGCCATTCTCCCACTGCGCCACACCGTCCTTTAGGGCTTTATAAATAAACATTGATTGATTGATTGATTGAACCACTGCTACATGGGCTGCTGCCCCCGCGACCCGACCTCGGATAAGCGGAAGAAGATGGATGGATGGATGATGTTAGTGCACCAGTCGAGGAAAATGAGCAAACTACATAAATAACATCCTGTAATTAGACTTTTATATTATTTTTTTTATCTTGATAGATTGAAAATTAACACCAATGAGTTGACTGATAATTTATTTAGAAAGTATAAATAAGGACAAATAAAGGTAGAATACTAATAACCACAACATGTAAGTGTAAAAAAACAAAAACAAAACATTATGATTTGTGCATTTTCAGAATGTGCTTGTTGTATTTTTAAACAAAGAAAACAATCTGAAGTTGTCTTTATTTTCGAGTTATCATGCCATGATTTTACCAGTCCGGAGTAGATTTTTTTCTCCATGTGGCCACAAAATGAGTTTGACAACCCTGCTTTAAAGTGTTCACATCAAAATAAACTTTGTCCACGCTTGCACGTGGTTACCGTGCATATACCCACTCACACACACACACACACACACACACACACACACACACCAATAAAACTTTCATCATATTGCAAGACAATAAATCATATTCATCCACAACCTTGCACTTATCCCGGCTTGCAGCGTGGAGGAAGCCATGCAGACGTCCGTCCCACGTCCACACAATGATGCCACTTACCCACGAAAGCGTTCAGGAGGATCCCCAAAAAGCAAGCAGCCAGGCGACATTGCCTGGCGGAGGCCATTTAAACGCGCGAATAATCCAGCAGGTGCGGGAAACAAGGTGAAGTTAACAGGTGAGCATCCGGGTACATGTTCGGACCTGCAGGACAACTCAACACGCTTTCGCCATTTTAGCCATCTATCAGGAATCTGTCAGCATCCCGCTTCCCCTCTCCTCCTTCTCCTCTTCATCCACCCCACTCTCTCTCCCCTCTCTCTCTCTCCCCTCTCTCTCTCTCCCCTCTCTCTCTCTCCCCTCTCTCCTCTCTCTCTCTCTCCACTCTCTCTCCCTCTCTCTCTCTCTTCCTTACAGACACTCATGGAACAAAAGAGTCGGGTCGATTTGCAAAACCCTGTGTAAAAAAAAAAAAAAATACTGACACAAATTAAGTCATTAAACGCAATTCACGAAAACTCCACTAAATATCACTCCATTACGTCGCCTTTTTGTGGCCTTTTCACCGTGACACGTGTTGACGTTTGAATATACCACAAAACGCTGGCATGTTTTTGTTGTGTGCAGAAAAAAGCGACGCACGTTTTGGCATGATGATAAATAACACAACTTAAAAATATGTTTTTAATATAAAGTTGGTCTTTCTAGGCATAAAAGAGGCGAAAAAAATATGTGGAAAATAATGCATTGTGTTTAAGGGTGATGGTTGAGTGAACCTGTTCGGATAAACAAGGAACTCTTCTATGAGAACAAAGCAGCGCCTCTTTAGCTGTACTGTAGTACCCCCTAGTGGGCGTTATATATATATATATATATATATATATATATATATATATATATATATATATATATATATATATATATATATATATATATATATATATATATCTGCTATAACCCCTTTGTTTCATGAATGGACATCTCAAGTAGTCCAAGTCCAAGAGTTTAAATTTGTTTTCCATTTGCTTACCCACAATTTTACTAACAGCCTGCCTTTTTTTCAAAAGATATACACACTTTTCCAAAACACCACATTAAATTGTCTTAATTCCTAAATTATTTGCAAAATGACACACTTCGGTCTAAACCAGTGGTTCTTAACCTGGGTTCGATCGAACCCTACGGGTTCGGTGAGTTGGCCTCAGGGGTTCGGCGAAGCCTCCGCCGCGGAGGTCAAGACACACCCGACTCATCGTGTAAATTACGGATATTTGAGTCCTGGGCATGACATTAAAGTGCATCCGGCAGTGGAGGCTCCTCTATGGGGTCTTAGGGCACTAGGGGGTTAATCCCTTTACTACTGTTACCCCCAAGTGGCCCTTGGCAAAGCCCTAGTACCTGACTGCCCCCTAGCCAGGGATACATTGAAGACCAGCCTTGGCGTCACTATAAACAGCGATTTTAAACTTGACAAACAAGTCAATGGCGTTTTAAAATCGTGTTTTTATCATCTGGGACGGCGTGGCGTAGTGGAAGAGTGGCCGTGCGCGACCCGAGGGTCCCTGGTTCAATCCCCACCTAGTACCAACCTCGTCATGTCCGTTGTGTCCTGAGCAAGACACTTCACCCTTGCTCCTGATGGGTGCTGGTTAGCGCCTTGCATGGCAGCTCCCTCCATCAGTGTGTGAATGTGTGTGTGAATGGGTAAATGTGGAAGTAGTGTCAAAGCGCTTTGAGTACCTTGAAGGTAGAAAAGCGCTATACAAGTACAACCCATTTATTTATCTTCGTCTTTTAGCAAAGGTAAAACCGTTTTTATCTTTTAACCTTTTTGAACAAGTCGTGCATGCTTTTATTTCAAGTCGCCTGGACTACTGCAATGCACTTTATGCTGGCATTAGCCAAAAAGCTCTCTCCCGGTTGCAATTAGTCCAGAATGCGGCAGCACGACTTTTAACAGGGGCCAGGAGACGCCAACATATAACCCCAATCCTTGAGAGTTTGCACTGGCTCCCTGTTCATTTTAGAATTGATTTTAAAACCTTGCTGTTTGTTTTTAAAGCTTTACATGGACTGGCACCTCAGTATATCTCGAACCTCATCCAAACTTACAATCCTGCGCGCGCTCTGAGGTCCGAGAGCCAGCTCCAGCTCGTGGTGTCCAAGACGAGACTTAAAACCAGGGGAGACTTGGCCTTCTCTGTGGTCGGCCCTAAGCTCTGGAACACTCTGCCCCTCCATGTTCGAACTGCTCCCACAGTGGAGTGTTTTAAGTCTCGTCTTAAGACCCACTTTTATTCTCTGGCTTTTAACACTAAGTGAGTTGTGTGGTCCTCTGTTGTCCTCTGTGTTTTTAAAATGTTGATTTCTATTTACTGTTTTAATTGGTTTTACCCTTTGAAATTGTTTTTAATCATATTTATTTTATATTGTTTTTAATTGTGTTTAATATTGTTGTGCAGCACTTTGGAAACATTTTGTTGTTTAAATGTGCTATATAAATAAAGTGGATTGGATTGGATTGAAGACCTCAACGGCGGAGCAGGCGGAAGACGGTAGATTTAAGAACTACCACAACGGCTGCGATGGCGAAAGAAGGCTGCAGCAGAAAAGGGTCCCCAATTGCGCACTGCTCAAGCGTCCTCTGCGCACAGCAAATATATGCCACGCACCAAATCAAACCCATCTGAATTCTAAACAAAAATAAACACATTTATTCAGTGTAATTTTGCAATGCAACTCTGAGTGACAGTGACAACAAGCGGCCTTAACGGTGTTCGTCAACACCGTTCAATTATTGTAACGTCTATCGAGATGCTTCGAGGACAGGAATTATATCGATCACTTTATTGAGCAAAACTGTTTATATTCGGCCATAACCACACCAAAAACATGAGTAAAAAACTTCTATCTCGAAAAACTCGTCATTTTCTGCCGTACAAACCAGGCCAAAACCAACTTGTCATCTGTCACCAACACACATAGCACTAAGCTACTGGTGCGTTTATGGCCACACAAAAAGTCGGACAACTCAAACACCACACAAAGTTACACTATGACTCTTCAGTCATATGTGTGCTTATTCTATTGTCATGTATTATTAATGTTAATTTATTGATATTTATCATGAAATGCTGTTACTAAATGATAAATGGGTTGTACTTGTATAGCGCTTTTCTACCTTCAAGGTACTCAAAGCGCTTTGACACTACTTCCACATTTACCCATTCACACACACATTCACACACTGATGGAGGGAGCTGCCATGCAAGGCGCTAACCAGCACCCATCAGGAGCAAGGGTGAAGTGTCTTGCTCAGGACACAACGGACATGACGAGGTTGGGGATTGAACCAGGGACTCTCGGGTCGCGCACGGCCACTCTCCCACTGCGCCACTAGAGAAAGTTACAGGATTACACACTTCATCCTATGCTTACATTTCATTGTGCAGCATGAGGATGTTTAAGGGGAACTAAATGTGATCTCTGAAAATGATTTCAAAAGCAGGACCCCCACCCAGACATATTGTACAATACTAATCCATAGCTTATGAAAAACAAGATTTCTTTTATTTTCATTACAAGTGGGGCAAATCACTAATATTACAAAATAATCTCATGAAAATGACTCCTGTCATTTGAGTGTTATAATAAAAGATTGGTTTGAGACAGGTGTGCTGCTGGAATTGCCACGTGTGATGTTGCTCTCATGTGCTCCACTGAATGCTCAGGGAGTTTTTGTGTTTGCTCAGACACATGAAAAATTAGAGGGAACATTGGTCCCAAGTCCAAGAGTTTACATTTTTTTTCCATTTGCTTACCCACAATTTTACTAACTGCCTGTCTTTTTTCAAAAGATATACACACTTTTCCAAACACCACATTCAATTTACTTAATTCCTAGATTATTTGCAAAATGACACACTTCGGTCTAAACCAGTGGTTCTTAACCTGGGTTCGATCGAACTCTAGGGGTTCGGTGAGTCGGCCTCAGGGGTTCGGCGAAGCCTCCGCCTCGGAGGTCAAGACACACCCGACTCATCGTGTAAATTATGGATATTTGAGTCCTGGGCATGACATTAAAGTGCATCCGGCAGTGGAGGCTCGTCTATGGGGTCTTGGGGCACTAGGAGGTTAATCCCTTTACTACTGTTACCCCAAGTGGCCCTTGGCAAAGGCCTAGTACAGTGGTTCTTAACCTTGTTGGAGGTACCGAACCCCACCAGTTTCATATGCGCATTAACCGAACCCTTCTTTAGTAAAAAAAAATTAAAAAAAATTCAAATTCAAGAAAAAGTCATATGTTTTTTTACTGGTGCACACAATGAACCGTGCAATAACAAAACCAACACGGTGCATAAACTCACAAAAAATTACACACCTTACACACATTACCATGAATTGATATACTGTAAGTGGACCCCGACTTAAACAAGTTGAAAAACGTATTCGGGTGTTACCATTTAGTCGTCAATTGTACGGAATATGTACTGTACTGTGTAAACTGTACTGTTTCAAATAATGTATTCTCTTCCTTTGCAATCTGCTAGTAAAAGTTTAAATTGATCAATCAATCAACCTGCAAATCAGATGGAAAATTAGGGGGAACATTGTTGGGTCCATAATACACTGATAGGGAGAAGTTTTTATTTACACGATAAGTCGGATGTGTCCTTACCTCCGTGGCGGAGGCTCCGCTGAACCCCTGAGGCCGACTCACCGAACCCCTAGGGTTCGATCGAACCCAGGTTAAGAACCACTGGCCTAGTACCTGACTGCCCCCTAGCCAGGGATACGGTGAAGACCTCAACGGCGGAGCAGGCGGAAGACGGTAGATTTAAGAACTACCACAACGGCTGCGAAAAGGGTCCCCAGTCGTCTTGGACTCCGTGCCACTGGACCCTGACCCGATTCTGTCAAGGGTCGTGTGGTGACTGTCTGTGCACCAGTCTCCCCATGTAAAACAAAGTCACGTACAGGCACCCTCCATAAAGGGATACACCCCTACCAGGAAGATCGTCATACTCATTGGAGTGACCGTCGATGATATTATGGATTAACCCAAAGACTGTTCCCTCTAATTTTCCATCTGATTTGCAGGTGTGTAATTTATTGTGAGTTCATGCACTGTGTTGGTTTTGTTCTTTGAACAAGGTGATGTTCATGCATGGTTCATTTTGTGAACCAGTAAACAAAAACATTTCACTTTGTCTTGAATTTGAAAATTTTATTTTTTATTTTTCACTAAAGAAGGGTTCGGTGGATGCACATATGAAACAGGTGGGGTTCGGTACCTCCAACAAGGTTAAGAACCATTGGTCTAAACATATATACAAAGGTTTATTTGAAATAGGGACAGGTACAGAACATAGACATCTGAAATAGTTATCCAATGTATGCATCATAGTGTTTGTAGCCAAAGCTAATTTACATCACGTGTCCCCAACAACAACAACAACACAGATCCAACATCATTAAAATAGGAAAATAAAAAGAATAAGGCAAAGATGAGTCGATAATAATGATAATAGTAATAATACAGACAAAGTGCAAACTAGATAAAAGCCAATCATAATAATAACACAGACATAGTGCAGACTAGATAAAAAACAATTAGTAAAAATTTGTAAAAACTAAACATGGGAACACGATTGTTGCTCAACTAGCCACAATTGTGTTTGTTTTTTGAACGTGACAAGTACAGGTATACTTTTCAAAGTGTCCGGTAGAGAGTTCCATAGTTGTGGTCCTTTTATTGAAAAGGCAGTCTGGGCAAAAGATGTTCTACGGAATGGAACGCAACAGTTGCCTTTTGACATTGCTTGGGTGGTAGATCTGGTACCACTTTGCAGTCTTGTAATTGCCTTGCAGAGCAATTGGGGAGCAGAGTTATCCAAGCATTTAAAAACCAGTTTGACTGTGTGTAACCAAATAAAATTGGCAAAACTTAAAATATTGTATTTGGTTAAAATTTGGCAATGATGATATCGTATACTCTTCTTGTATAGGACTTTCAAGGCGCGGTTATAAAGACACTCAATGGTCTTGATTGATGACTGGTGTGCCTGGGACCATGTAGTTAAGCCATAAGATATGTGTGAAAGAATCATATGAGCCATTCATCGAAATAAAGCAAGCATTTGTAAAAATGCAGTTTTATTTTCATCTCACTCACACATATTTCAAATGATAAGACACTATTGGAGTGAGTTACCCAGAACAGTGATAAATACAAAACACATTTGTAAAAACTCCTATTTTACTATAAGAAATCACATGTTTGGGGCATTTTGTTCAACCTTTTTAGCATATCTGATGAATGATTACTGTAACTTGACAAAATATATTGGCAAATCCATAGCAATCGTCATTGTTTACTTTGAAGTGGGCCTATACGTAAGGACCTAAAGAGAAAGTAAAAATATCCTGTAATCTTTTCAAGAAGTGCTCAATAATGATGCTGCAAACTGAAAATATGTATTTTTACCACAGTCAGGTAAAGTAACATATCACAGTAGTCAACAATGACATGCAGTACAAATTAGAAATCTGAGACAAATAAAAATGTTTGAAAAAACATCTGGAGAAAAATAAAAATTATATCATAGAGTATAGGCTTCATGTGCAGACTTAGGCAACAGCAACTCTATGAAAGAACGTACTCAAAAGCCTCAGTTACTGATTCTAATCATCACCTGCCCGTCTAGCTGGATCCAGCCATAGTATCTCATCCACATCACATGTGCAAGATGGGAAGGTGAGTGTAAAGCATTGTGTGTAATATTTCGCAAAAACTGGGAAGCAGAGTCTATGCCTAATATTACACAAATCTGCACAGTGGTTTTGTTTACTGTGTGTAGACTTTTGTTAACTGTGTGAAAATGTAAAATTTAGTGTGTAAGTAATTGGAAAAAACTAACAAAACTGGACTCAGTGGAATCAATTATATGAGGAAATCTAACACAGCAATAACATAATTTCATTTAAAAAGAAGTTAAAATACATTTTTCATAGGTACAACAAAGAGGAGGAAACGAACTATTTTAAGGGTGTAACATTTATACAAACTACATTTAATGAAATAAGTGGGTTTATTATTGTGAGTCTAAGTAAATGAAATTAGATATGTTATGTATCCTGTTAATATGTTGACAAATATCTAAGTAACTGATTATAGATTGAGTGCTGATGCAGGACAGTAAAGTTTTGCTTTTTCCTGCTCATATTCGGACACACCATGTATCTTTGTATTTTTTCCTTTGCTAACATATATATATATATATATATATATATATATATATATATATATATATATATATATATATATATATATATATATATATATATATATATACACACACACATACACAGTACAGTCCAAAAGTTTGGTCACACCTTCTCACTCAATGTGTTTTCTTTATTTTCATGACTATTTACATTGTAGATTGTCACTGAAGACATCAAAACTATGAATGAACACATGTGGAGTTATGTACTTAACAAAACAAGGTGAAATAACTGAAAACATGTTTTGTATTTCTTCGAAATAGCCACCCTTTGCTCTGTTTACTGCTTTGCACACTCTTGGCATTCTCTCGGTGAACTTCAAGAAAAAAAAAACATTTCAAGTCCTGAAATGGTTTTCACTTCACAGGTGTCATAGTTTTGATGCCTTCAGTGACATTCTACAATGTAAATAGTCATGAAAATAAAGAAAACACATTGAAAGAGAAGACTGTTGGTATATAGATGTATGTATACATAGATATGCATACACACATACACAGTATTGGAGTATTGGGGATGCTTAATTGTTAGATAATTTGTTTGTTGAATATAAATTGGTGTTTAGAAACTGTAATTTTTTTATGTGTTTCTAATTTTTTAATATTTTTTAAAATCTTTTTCTAATTTTGAAATATATTATTTTATTTAGCATTGTTTTTATCCACACAGGACTATAACGTGATAAAGCCAAGTACTGTTAACCTCTCTTAGTGATCATAATTGACTGCAGTTGCTTCTCTTTATTTACAAAAGGGATTTGCATGACAGAACAAAGGGGAAGTCTAAGGATCTCGCTAAAGACCTAAAAAGGCAAATTGTAGATTTACAGAAGCATGTGAAAGTCTTTCAGGGACGGGCAGTGATTCTGGGTCGTCCTGTAATCGGTTGATGGTACGAGCCCCACTTCCTTTATTTCAGTCACTGCTGTTGTACCCTTGGACAAAACACTTCACCCTCGTTGCCTCCAAGGTGTTAAGTCCTTTGGGTATCTGGAAAGGCACCATATACACCGTGGTACCTCGGCTTTCCTTAGCAATCCGTTTTAAAATGACCTGTCACACATGTGGAGTTATGTACTTAACAAAACAAGGTGAAATAACTGAAAACATGTTTTGTATTTCTTCAAAATAGCCACCCTTTGCTCTGTTTACTGCTTTGCACACTCTTGGCATTCTCTCGGTGAACTTCAAGAACAAATGTTTGGACCTAATTATTAGTTCCCTCTATTTTGCTTTTTTTCCCCCCAATTCTTGTTTGTCACCGCTTCCCCTCTGGTCCAAGAGCTGTTTTCGTCACTCGTTTCCTGTTTGGCAATCAGACGACACAGCTGTCCTTGGTTGTCAATCATGAGGCTTCGTATGCCGCATCCTTTTGCTTCGTACTTAAATTTGCTACATAGTTTTCCCTATGCCTGTGCCTTGTTTCTTTGTGTGCACTTCCCTGCCACATTGTGTTTGGGGTGTTTTTCTTTATAAAGGGAATTTTACCTACTATTTGCATCCTGTCTATGCATCCAGGGGTCCAGATCAACAGGGCCACCGAAGTATTAAACCCCCACCCACAAATAAATAATATTGCAATTTCCAAAAACATTACAACAAAACAGATTTTATCGAGAATTATTATAGTTTGGGATGCAGAAAAACTATGACTAAAATTGAAAAATGAGTGTGGAGGGGGGTGTGGTCTGCGGGCCTGCCGCGGAGCGGGGTGTGGAAGGACCAGCCTCGAAGCACAGCTGGCAGGTGATTGGATTACCCAGCTGGGGTTGATCATCCAATCACCTGCCATGCTTATTAGCGGCAGCCGGGCCGAGACACCAGGGTGGGAGTTGGAGCGAGAGAGCAAAGCAGAGACACACTAGAGAGCAAGCAGAGACACGCCGGACTGAAAAGTCCTAACGATATATTGCTGAAAAGCAAACCATACTGGTGGATGAGAATTATATAGAACCCACTAGAGGGCAACCTCTACAATGAGCTTTCAACATCACTTAATGCAGACACTTGTTGGCGAATACAGCAGTGAGTAGAGTGTAAGGACGAGAGAGGACAGGCAAACAGACGACAACTTCGTATTTTGCTACGACTTCTTTCTTCAATTCAATAGTGTTTCTCACCGTACTTATCAAAGTGATGGCACTTTTTTTCCCAATATATCACATTATTTGCAGTAGTAGCGCAGGAACTGAGCCACCAATAATTTGGAATCTTTGATTGGGCACTCGGTTCTGTGGAATGATACATGAGCGAAAGGACTAGTTTGTTAAAAAACCAGGGCAAACTTTTGGTGAATAATTTTGTCAAATCCCGAATCCTACAAGTGGTGGCCCGCAGAAAAACTGAGGTACCACTGTCTGATAGAATCCATTATTATTGATATTACTTTGAAACTATTTCTAAACAACTAAAGTAAAGCCCCAAGATCATCACATAAAACAATTGCACTTATTGAAAGTATAGTTGACTATTAGGATGTGTCAGCACTTTGCAAAGGTCAGGAAGATAACCCAAACTGTTACCCTTTGATGAAAGGAAATGGGTTATAAAATGCTAAGGAACAACCCAGGGACCATTAAGGCTCAAGTCTCCCATAAACTACTGGAACAACAGTGTCCGTCTACAGTAACAACAGTTTTACATTACCATGGATGACCAAGAAAGAGGCCTCACACCAAAACTGTTTGGAATAAGAATAATACACAAACCATGACCATTCTGGAATGGCCACAACCTATGACCATGACCATGACCACTGATTGCATCATGGCCAATTATGCAATTAGCCTGATGATGTCATTTAGCCCCATCCCCTGCCACAGAGAGATTGTAGTACTGACCTCACAAATCTTCTTATGCATAGATGGACAAAGATATTCTGCAGATATGAACAGTCATGCCTTGCCACATCACGCTTCAAATATTGCAGCTTCACTATATATACAAAACCCAAAACCAGTGAAGTTGGCACGTTGTGTAAATCGTAATTAAAAACAGAATACAATGATTTGCAAATCCTTTTCAACTTATATTCAATTTAATACACTGCAAAGACAAGATGTTTAATGTTTGAACTGATTTTTTTGCAAATAATCATTAACTTAGAATTTAATGGCAGCAACACATTGCAAAAAAGTTGGCACAGGGCATTTTTACCACTGTGTTACATGGCCTTTCCTTTTAACAACACTCAGTTAACGTTTGGAAACTGAGGAAACCAATTTGTTAAGCTTTTCAGGTGGAATTCTTTCCCATTCTTGCTTGATGTACAGCTTAAGTTGTTCAACAGTCCGCGGTCCATGTTGTGGTATTTTATGCTTCATATTGCACCACACATTTTCAATCGGAGACAGATACTAGGCAGGCAGGCCAGTCTAGTATCCGCACTCTTTTACTACGAAGCCACGCTGTTGTAACACAAGCAGATTGTGGCTTGGCCTTGTCTTGCTGAAATAAGCAGGGGCATCCATGAAAACGAAATTTGAAATGTGGACTCGTCAGACCAAAGAACACTTTTACACTTTGCATCAGTCCATCTAAGATGAGCTCGGGGCCCAGCAAAGCCGGCAGCGTTACTGGGTGTTGTTGATAAATGGTTTTCGCTTTGCATAGAGTTTTAACTTGCACTTACAGATGTAGCGACCAACTGTAGTTACTGACAGTGGTTTTCTGAAGTATTCCTGAGCCCATGTGGGGATATCCTTTACACACTGATGTCGCTTTTTGATGCAGTACCGCCTGAGGGATCAAAGGTCACGGGCATTCAAAGTTGGTTTGTCGCTTACGTGAAGCGATTTCTCCAGATTCTCTGAACCTTTTGATGATATTACGGACCATAGATGGTGAAATCCCTAAATTCCTTGCAATAGCTTGTTGAGAAATGTTGTTGTTTAACTGTTCGACAATTTGCTAACGCATTTGTGCACAAAGTGGTGACCCTCGCCCCATCCTTGTTTGTGAGTGAAAGAGCATTTCATGGAAGATGCTCTTACACCCAATCATGGCACCCACCTGTTCCCAATCAGCCTGTTCACCTGTTGGATGTTCCAAATAAGTGTTTGATGAGTATTCTTCAACTTTCTTAGTCTTTATTTGCCACTTGTGCCCGCTTTTTTTAAACATGTTGCAGGCATCAAATTCCAAATGAGCTAACATTTGCGAAAAATAACAAGTTTACCAGTTCGAACATTATTATTATTTATTTTTTATTTTTGTCCTGTCCAGCTTCTCAGGCAAATTATATAGTTGATGTAGATGCCCATGTCGGCTGTTCAGATTTACTTTACAAAAGAGAAGTGTAGGATACTTCTCTTGTTGCCTTATTTGTATTTGACTTTACTAAATGTATTTATAGTATCATTTGGTGCAGCCGGGCTGGAGCAGGAGGGGATAGAAAGAGAAAAAAAGGAACACAGAGGGGGAAATTGTGGGGACAAGAGGGGGATTAGACAGAGAGACAAAAACAACAACAGCAAACACAACAACAACAATAGAGCAACATCAGCAAATACGACATGTACAAATATGATGGTAAAAGTAATAGCAAATAAGCAGTTAGCGAAAAGAAAAAAGAAAAGAATAAATACACAAATGACAATGAGCATTATTACACTACAGATGGAGCAATACAAATACCAATAGAAATAGCACTATTGATAATGAACAATACCAATACTTTACCTTTATTATCAACAATGCAGTTGTTCAAATGCAACAGTTCGAACATTAAATATCTTGTCTTTGTAGTCTATTCAATTGAATACACGTTGAAAAGGATTTACAAATCATTGTATTCTGTTTTTACTTACACAAAGTGCCAACTTCACTGGTTTTGGGTTTTGTATACACTTTTTAGGGATATGAATGTTGTCTATCTGTGTTGGCCCTGCGAAGAGGTGGCGACTTGTCCAGGTTATACTCCCGCCCGAAATGCAGCTGAGATAGGCTCCAGCCCCCCCCCGCTCCCCCTTAGCTACAAAAATGATTTATAAATAATAAGTCATACTATTGCAGACATTCATTTACCATGGTCAGGCCTGCAACCAATTAAAAGCAATAAACAAGGGATTACTGTGTTCAAATAGTTGCATACTGTGGGGAGGCGGGGCCGGCAGACCAACAGCGAGGCGTGCCCCGCCGGGGCCGACTCCGAGATGGCGGCGAGGAGGCGTGGCCGGCAGTCCGACAACGAGGTAGGGCACACCGGAGCCCGCTCCAAGATGGCGGCGAGGAGGTGTGGCCGGCGGACCCGCGTCCGAATGGACTGCAGGTGCGTGGATCGGGCAGCTGGGCACAATCAATTAATCTCCTTGAATTAATCTCCTTGAACTAAAAGGGGGACAGCCGTAAAAGTGAAGGAGAACCTGGCGGAGAGAGTTGGAGAGCCAGCACTGCATGGAGAGCGAGAAGCGGTCGCTGAGCGCGAGAAGCAGAGAGCCAGACGCAGACGACGACGCGGCAGACTGAAAAGTGAGCCGAAGAGCGAGCAGGGAAGAGGAGCTGAAAAGCAACCTAAACTGAGGTTTATTTGAAAAAATAAACAAAGTCGCAACCCTGCTCAATTATGTCCTTCCTTGATGGTCCTGAGAACCCGCACGACGGCTTGAGTCCTTCACACATACAAATGTACTTCTGGGCCACAGTACAGTGATAACATTAGCTGTTTTGCTCGCACAGTTTCATTATAAACGCAGCTCTTTGAGAAAAAAAATATTTTTACTATTTATTATCCAAACAATACACAACAGTTTTCGGCAGTTATGTAGGATCGCATAGAATAGGCTAGACCAGTGGTTCTTAACCTGGGTTCGATCGAACCCTAGGGGTTCGGTGAGCCGGCCTCAGGGGTTCGGTGGAGCCTGCGCCGCGAAGGTCAAGACACACCCGACTCATCGTGTAAATAAAAACTTCTCCCTATCGGCGTATAATGGATACCCCCAAACAATGTTCCCTCTAATTTTCCATCTGATTTGTAGGTGTGTAATTTCTTGTGAGTTCATGCACTGTGTTGGTTTTGTTCTTTGAACAAGGTGATGTTAATGCACGGTTCATATTGTGCACCAGTAAAAAAACATATAACTTTGTCTTGAATTTGAAAAAAAAATTAATTATATTTCACTGAAGAAGGGTTCGGGGAATGCACGTAAGAAAGTGATGGGGTTCGGTACCTCCAACAAGGTTAAGAACCACTGGGCTAGACTTTATATATCCCATAATGGGGAAATTATGTGGTCACAGTGCAGATTCAAAAAGTCCACAAAAAAGTGTTAAAAGTAGCGCAAATGTCACAAAAGTGCCACCCCAGGTTGTGCAGTTCCAAAGGCGTTTAAACCAAAAAGTGACATGAAACAAGCGAGAAAACATTAAAGAACACAAAGAAGGATATAAAAGAGCACAGAGCTGTTGCAACCAGCTGCCACGTGGGCGGCGCCATTGTTACATGCAGGAACTGAAAGAAAAATGCAATGAAAAACTAAAAATGAGTAATAAGTAACAAATATAGCATATTGCACACATTAGATTACACCACGCATGGACCAATAAACAAAAACACCATCTTAACACCCATATACACTGTGGTGGCCCCTGGAGTGTTCCATGCCATCGTCTGCTGGGGTGGAGGCAGCACGATCAGAGACAGGACCTCAATAACGTGACCAAGTGAGCTAACTCCGTCCCAGGCTGCCCAACGTCTGGTCCGTGCGGATGAGTGAGTATCCGTCCCTGAACAAGAAAAACATACTTTAGTTGGGTAAACTAACTTTTGTAACAACATTGTGGGAAAAAAAGGACTTACAGAAGAGGGTATGATGTATTGCATGTGCAAAGAGCAAAGGACCGCATATAATATGTTCCAGAGAGGTGCATTTTTGTCCCAGAGGTACTAATTATATTGTGCACTCTTATTGCATGCTGCAAATGCTGAATATGGTTTTAAAATATGGTTATGGCATAAATATTAATGAAGCCAAAACTATCAAGCATATCACAGGGGTTGATAAAATGTCCCCACAGATTGCATAAAGGTCATATATATTGAAGGTTATATATATATTTTTTTTTCCATACTGTATTTTGATTGGAACAGTTAAGTTGTCATTGCTTCTTCACTGCTTCATTCTAAGAAATAAAATGTATATTTGGTATCTGTACATGGGTTATACTTGTATAGCACTTTTCTACCTTCAAGGTACTCAAATCGCTTTGACAGTATTTCCACATTCACCCATTCACACACACATTCACACACTGATGGCGGGAGCTGCCATGCAAGGCGCTAACCACCACCCATCAGGAGCAAGGGGTGAAGTGTCTTGCCCAAGGACACAACGGACTTGACGAGGATGGTAGAAGGTGGGGATTGAACCCCAGTAACCAGCAACCCTCCGATTGCTGGCACGGTCACTCTACCAACTTCGCCACGCAAGTTGTAGCGAACAAGATCCACTTATTTAATGTTTGGACGTGTGCTAAACAGAAACATCACTTGACAGCTTTTTATCTCTAAGACCTCTTCCTGTCAGAATTGTGTTTAGTTCGGGGAACTAACACTACCCAAAATGTTCTACTTTAGCAACCTACATTATGTAACAATCCATCCATCCATTTTCTACCGCTTAATCCCTTCGAGGTCACGGGGGGCGCTGGAGCCTATCTCAGCTACAATCGGGCGGAAGGCGCGGTACACCCTGGACAAGTCGCCAGCTCATCACAGGGCCAACACAGATAGACAGACAACATTCACACTCACATTCACACACTAGGGCCAATTTAGTGTTGTCAATCAACCTATCCCCAGGTGCATGTCTTTGGAGGTGGGAAGAAGCCAGAGTACCCGAAGGGAACCCACGCAGTCACGGGGAGAACATGCAAACTCCACACAGAAAGATCTCGTGCTGCCCTGTATGTAACAATGCATCTGGAAAATATGTATACAAATGATCATTAAAGTAATACAACATTGAGACTAACATCTTCAAATAGTAGATGAGTGGTTATCACATGTTGCCTTATTTATTTATGTGTTTTTTTTTTACTATCAGCAGTGTAGTTCAATTGCACGATAAGCACTAAATATCAAAAACATTTCTCGGTTTGATGTAATGCAGTTCGTCACCACCGCATACTACAACCATATTATTGAACATGTTGATGTGAACTAACAGTGAACAGTGACAGTTTACAACCTTTACACAGCAGCCTTCCCGCTCTGAGCATGCAAGCGCACCCCAGGTGACAAACACACGGGCAGAAAAAGGTGAAGAGAACCAGCGGCAACCAAATTACAACATCAGTATAGCTAGAAGGAAAAAACTAGGGGTGTCTCAATCCGATATCGACTTCGGATATCGGTCCGATATCAGCAAAAAAACAAAAAAAAGTACCATATTTTTCGGACTGTAAGTCAGTTTTTTTCATAGTTTGGCCGGGGGTGCGACTTATACTCAGGAGCGACTTATGTGTGCAATTATTAACACACTACCGTAAAATATCAAATAATATTATTTAGCTCATTCACGTAAGAGACTAGACGTATAAGATTTCATCGGATTTAGCGATTAAGAGTGACAGATTAACGTATAGCATGTTCTATATGTTATAGTTATTTGAATGACTCTTACCATAATATGTTACGTTAACATACCAGGCACGTTCTCAGTTGGTTATTTATGCCTCATATCTTTCTTTTCTTTAATCCTCTTGGCCCCCTTGGAAGCACAGGGCGTCTACCATGGATCTCCACCTCACTCTCTTCTGTGCGATGGTCTTCGCTTCTTGCCAGGAGATCCCCATCTTGGTCAGTTCATCAAGAGTGGACCGCCTCCAGTTGAGTTTTGGTCTCCCTGGCTTCCTCTTGCCTTGAGGGTTATAGTCCAGGGCTTGTCTTGCTATGTTTCTCGGATCCTTCCTAAGTGTATGGCCGATCCATCCCCGCTTTCTGCTTTTGATTTCATTTTTGCGTCTCCACAGGTCTACATTTGATATCTGTTGGGCCACCAAATCCTCAGTATGTACCTGAGACAGTTGTTAATAAACACTTGTAGTTTATGGATGATTGATTTGGTAGTTTTCCAGGCTTCACAGCCATAAAGAAGGACATATTTTACATTTGTATTGAATATTCTGATTTTGGTGTTTCTGGAAAGCTGGGAAGAGAGCCATACAGGTCGGAGAGTTCCAAAGGCATGTCTTACTTTGCTGATGCGCAGCTCGACATCTTTATCAGCTCCTCCATCTGTGCTGATGTTGCTTCCCAGGTAGACAAACTCGACCACATCTTCCAGGGGGTGCTCCTCGATTGTGATAGGTTGATAGGATTTGGTGTTGAGCCTCATGACCTTGGTTTTCCCAGTGTTTATCCTGAGGCCTATCTGTTTACTGTGTTCATGCAATCTAGTGGTCTTGCGTTGAATGTGTGTGTGTGTTCCTGAGATCAGAGGCAGGTCATCAGCAAAATCAAGGTCTTCTAGTTGTTCAAAAGGGTTCCACTGTAATCCTGTCCTCTGGCCACACTGAAATTTCCATTGTCCAGTCGATGGAGATAAGGAAGAGGAGGGGTGCCAGTAGACAGCCTTGCCGTACTCCTGTTTTTATAAGGAGGGTGGTCCGAGAGCTTACCATTTGAGATGACTTGACCTGTGAATCCATCATACATGCATTTGATGATGTTGATCAGTTTTATTGGATTTCCATAATGTCGGAGCAGTTTCCATAGGATGTTTCTGTCTAGACTGTCGAAAGCCTTTTCGAAGTCGACAAAGTTTATGAATAGCGATGACTGCCATTCGATGCATTGTTCGACAATGCGTCATATAACGTACACTTATTCAGCCTGTTGTTCACTATTCTTTATTCATTTTAAATTGCCTTTCAAATGGTGTTGGGTTTTATCAAATAAATTTCCCCAAAAATGCGACTTATACTCCACTTATACTTTTTTTCCTTCTTTATTGTGCATTTTCGGCCGGTGCGACTTATACTCCGGAGCGACTTATAGTCTGAAAAATACGGTAATGGATGATTTCGGCTTGCATATAAAATCTCCGATATAAGCTTCGATGCAAGCAGTCCTGCAGTGCGTTTATTTGTGCAAAGCTGGACAGCCAGTAACATTAAATGTCCTCCAAAAAGCACAAAATAATATTTTGTTTTTTTTGTATTTTAGTCAAGTCATTTACAAAAGGTAAACATGGTAGGCTATAAGCTACTAGAAGCTCGCAGCTACACAACAGCTAAGATATACATAGTAAATATCCTTAATTGTACAATAATGAAGGATAAAACAGCACCCCCCGCGACCCCAAAAGGGACAAGCGGTAGAAAATGAATCGATGGAAGTCATACTTTGCAGAAATTAATTTACCATGGTCAGGCCTGGAACCTATTAACAGCAATAAAAATGGATTACTGTGTTCAAATAGTTGCATACATATGTACTTCTGGGCCACAGTACAGTGCTAACATTAGCTGTTTTGCTCGCAGTTACATTTTGAACACAGCTCTTATATAATAATAATATGTTTACTATTTATTATCCAAACAAATACACATCAGTATTTGGCAGTTATCTAGGATCGGATTGAATAGGCTAGACTTTAAATATCCTATAATGGGGAAATTAGGTGGTCGCAGCGAAGAATTCAAAAGTCCACAAAAAACTATTAAAAGAAGCACAAAAGTCACAAAAGTGCCACCCCTGGCTGTGCAGTTCCAAAGGCGTATAAACCAAAAGGTGACATGAAAACAAGCGAGAAAACATTAAAGAACACAAAGGAGGATATAAAAGAGCACAGAGCTGCTGCAACCAGCTGCCACTTGAGCGGCGCCATTGTTACACGCAGAAACTGAAAGAAAAATGCTATGAAAAACTAAAAATGAGTAATAAATAACAAATTGCACACATTAGATTACACCATGCATGGACAAATAAACAAAGACACCATCTTAACACCCATATACACTGTGGTGGCCTCAGGAGTGTTCCATGCCGTCTGCTGGGGTGGAGGCAGCACGATCAGAGACAGGACCTGGACATACTCAATAACGTGACCAAGAGAGCTAACTCCGTCCCAGGCTGCCCACTAGCTCTTGGCCAAAGTCTGGTCCGTGTGGATGAGTGAGTATCCGTCCAGGGAGATAAACAATAAAACGTCACAACATGGTGACCAATTTTAGCCCAAACATGGAAAAAAATAACTTTAGTTGGGTAAACTAACTTTTGGAACAAAGTTGTGCAAAAAATAACCAAAAAACCGCTTACAAAGCGTTTGATGTATTGCATTGTGAAAAGAGCAAAGGACCGCATATAATATGTTTTAGAGAGGGGCATTTTTGTCCCAGAGGTACTAATGATGTTGTGCACTCTTATCGCATGATGCAAATGCTGAGTAGGATTTTAAAATATGATTATGACATAAATATTAATGAAGTCAAAACTATCAAGCATATCACAGGGATTGATAAAATGCCCCCATAGATTGCATAAAGGTTATTTGAAATGAATGACGACCATATCTTTTTTCATACTGTACTTTGATTGGAACAGTTAAGTTGCCCTTGCTTCACTGCTTCATTCTGGGAAATAATATGTATATTTGGTATCTGTACATCAGTAGGATTTGGATTTTCACATTTGTCAATATACACACATCAAAAAACTATAGTTGCATATCACTACTGTTTTCCCAATTTTTGCTGGTGTTTTTTTTGTATGTTCCTAGGGCCATTGACAAACGAGTGACGGGCCATTGATGGCCCCTGTGCCGCACTTTGGGCACCGATGCTGTAGAAGCTCACTGTTTTTCGTGTTTGATTAAGAGGGGATGAACCGAAAAGTACTTCTTTAGCTGCCGCCTTGTTTTATCATATATTACTTCCTTTGCACATGTCAATGTTTACTTTTGTATGCATACAATAAATCAACAGACAATCTGTACTTTGGAGCAATGTCCACAGACGCTTGTATTTGGCCTGTCAGCTTTCCGTCGCAGGCAAGCGATGGTGGTCGTGGTTGAGGGAAGAGTTTTTTGATGTTGGATGCTAGAAAATGTCCGATGCGTTGCAACAATCAGGCTTAATGCATTGATGCAGCGCCATGATTTTTGTGCATGTCATACAATATAATTTTCAATATAATTAGTAAAAATATGTCATGATAGGTTAGACTTGTGTTTATTGTTTTCCTGTGTTTTGGTATTAAGTTCCTTTCCAGCACCATTTTTCTGTTCATCATTCTGATTGTCTCCACTCTCTGTTGCTTTACTCCTGCCCGAGTGCTGATTTAATTGCTCACCTGTTTCTGATTGCCGATCAGGAGACACACCTGTTTCTGATTGCTAATCAGGAGACACACCTGCTCCTGGTTGCTAATCAGGTAGTCATACAGCGACTTAAAAACTTTTTCATGTGCTACTGGAGACTTTTGGAGAAACACGTGCCATTCTTTAAACCTGGATTTTGCACTTGCGTATACTCTTATATCCTTTTCTGTCATGCTGTTTGAATCTTTTTTTTTTTTTATAGATTTTTCGGGTAGTGTAGTATGAAGGCTCAAATGGGACAAAATAAAACAAATAATCACATCTTCAAGTAACTTCTTAAATGTCATTAATTGCAATTTTAAATACATACAAAAATGTGTTATAAAATGTGTCATAAGTTTAATGTAAAAGTACATTTAATTATGTTTTAATTTGAGTGTGAAATAATCAATCAAATAATGAAATTATTAAATCAATAAGTAAATAAAATAATTGAATGTTAAAATGATTACTCAAAAGATTACATGTACTTTTACATTAAATACACTGACACATTTAATAACACTCATGTATTAAATTCCAACAATAATGACACATTTAAGTAAACTTTTAAATAATCATCCACTTTTTGTAATGAATTCTTCATAATCGATCTTTCTGTGTGGAGTGTGCATGTTCTCCCTGGGGATAGGTTGATTGTCAACACTAAATTGGCCCTGGTGTGTGAATGTGAGTGTGAATGTTGTCCTGCGATGAGGTGGCGACTTGTCCAGGGTGTACTCCGCCTTCCGCCCGAATGCATCTGATTTTGGCTCCAGCACCCCCCGCGACCCCGAAAGGGACAAGCGGTAAAAAATGGATGGATGGATATATTATCACATGTGCCATTGTTTTTTTTAATTAATCAAAAGTACATGTATTTATTTAATCATTTGATTGCGAAATATACAAACGATTGAATAATTAGATCGATGATTAAATTCAAGATGAAAAAATTATTGGAATATTCCATCCATCCATTTTCTACCGCTTATTCCCTTTGGGGTGGCGGGGGGCGCTGGAGCCTATCTCAGCTACAATCGGGCGGAAGGCGGGGTACACCCTGGACAAGTCGCCACCTCATCGCAGGAATATTGAAATATTTAATTAAAACATTAAATTACTATATTTACTTTTGCATTATATACGTATTTATAATTCATTCATGACAGATTTAAGTCATTATTTATTTGTGTTTCTTTTAACCCTTCATCGTGCAGTATAATGCTTTTTAAATGTAATTCACAAAACCAGAAAATACTATACTGATATGCATTACCGTTATTGACCGTAGGGTGGCAGTGTTGTCGCCATGGCGTTAGCCCTCTTGTGAATGCCTCGTGGTTTAATTTGGTCGTTTTTCTGAGCTCCTATGAAATTGTTTAAATAATTTATAACATGTGCAGTTACTTTAAATTGTAAACTCTCCCACGGACAGACGGGGAAGCAACCCCACCGATTTAGCCGATGAAAACACCCTTAGCCACTCCCCTTTATGAGTGCCTTCTTTGATCGGGCAACGTCAAGGAGCCATCAAGGGTTCACTTTCGCTATATCCTTCCAAATGTGTTATTATTAGCTGCTAATATAATCCTTTTTACTGGTCATTATTGAGCCTCCTCGGTGAATGGTAATGCCTCGTTCACAGGGTGGATGAAGAGTGCCACAGTGGCATCCCCCCAGCCCTCCCCCAGTCACAAGGCTGTCTGACCGAGCACGCTGTCGGCCGCAATGAGGAGAATAACGGGCAAGGCGAAAGATGAAACTTTGATCGAGCTGCAGGGCACCAACGACTCCCTCGCTGGAGGTAAGCCCGTTTTGTTTTCATCTTTCATTTTCAATTTATTCAACGTATGAGTCACGACCGTGAAAGATAATGAAACCAATATAAAGTAAACCAATCGAATAATACATTTAAGGTATTTCCGAGGTTCCTTTGGCCAGTGACTGAATGACTCCAGTTGTCATTTTAGTGCCAAAAGTGTTGCATTCAAGTGCGCTTCTTCGGCACCAGACGCATTCAATGACGTCATGTAAAGTAGGAAAGTTTACCAGACAGGAGCTTGACTTTTTTTTTGGAGTGTGTGTGTCATTCAAAGTCAAGCAGCCTGGGCGGTGTTTCCAAAACACATTAAGTAAGATAACGTTCATATGTCAGAGATAGGTTGTGTGTTTTTGTAAACTAAATAATTTTTTTTCAAAATACAGAAAACTGTGCTCACCAGGTATTCTGCTTGGTCAAAAAAATAAATAAAATGAAGGTCACCACCTGGATTTAAATGAGCCTTATTTTGCTAATTTCAAGGGGCTTTTAAAAATGATATTGGATCACAATGGGGCACCACACTTTATAAATGTCACATTATGTACAGGGTAAATCTGCATTCTTCTCCTTTTGGCCGAAATGCACAGATAACGCAGTCTGACCACGCCTACTCAGTTGTGATTGGTCAGGGCTCGGCTCCAGCCCATCAACACCATAGACATCTATAGACCCCGTGTGTCCGTCCACTGCTTCGCTACGTCAGAGCGACCCATATCTTATGGCAGTCAAGACCGCCTCGTCAACCAGGACAATAAGAAAGGTCGCCACCTGGATTTAAAATGAGCCTTATTTTTCTAATTTCAAGGAGCTTTTAAAAATGATATTGGATCACAGTGGGGCACCACACTTTATAAATCTCACATTATGTACAGTGTAAATCATACTTGCCAGCGCCTCTCCCGAAAACCTCCCGGGACAAATTTTCTCCCGAAAATCTCCCAAAATTCATGCGGACCTGAGTGACGTGTCGACAGCCTGTTTTCACGTCCGCTTTCCCACAATATAAACAGCATGCCTGCCCAATCCTGTTATAACTGTAGAATGATCGAGGGCGAGTTCTTGGTTTCTTATGTGGGTTTATTGTTAAGGCAGTTTCATTAACGTCCTCCCAGCGTGGTAACAACACACAACAACAGCAGTCACGTTTTCGTCTACCGTAAAGCAGTTCGTCTGCCGTAAACAGTAATGTTGTGACACTCTTAAACAGGACAATACTGCCATCTACTGTACATGCATATGTGACAATAACATCTACGGCTTCTAGAGAGTGAAGTGCACAACTGCGCACACAACAAGGAGACGAAGCAGAATGCATCATCAGAGAGGGTGTTCAGCATGGTTAGAAAAATAGTGACAGAGAATAGAACAAGTATGGACAATTCAACCCTTAACTCAACAATGAGTAGATGAGTGTTTTGTGTGTATATGTGTAAATAAATGAACACTGAAGTTCAAGTTTTTCTCTTATTTATATATATATTATATATATATATATATATATATATATATATAATATATATATATATAAATAAGAGAAAAACTATATATATATATATATAAAAAACTAATATATATATATATATATATATATATATATATATATATAATAAAATAAATATATATATAATAAAATAAATAAATATATATATATATATATATAGCTATAATTCATTGAAAGTCAAGTATTACTTATATATATATATATATATATATATATATATATATATATATATATATATATATATATATATATATATATATATATATATATATATATATATATATATATATATATATATGAAATACTTGACTTGGGGAATTCTAGCTGTAAATATACTCCTCCCCTCTTAACCACGGCCTCAACCACCCCCCCCCCCCCCCGACCACACACCCCCATATATATATATATACAGGTAAAAGCCAGTAAATTAGAATATTTTGAAAAACTTGATTTATTTCAGTAATTGCATTCAAAAGGTGTAACTTGTACATTATATTTATTCATTGCACACAGACTGATGCATTCAAATGTTTATTTCATTTAATTTTGATGATTTGAAGTTGCAACAAATGAAAATCCAAAATTCCGTGTGTCACAAAATTAGAATATTACTTAAGGCTAATACAAAAAAGGGATTTTTAGAAATGTTGGCCAACTGAAAAGTATGAAAATGAAAAATATGAGCATGTGCAATACTCAATACTTGGTTGGAGCTCCTTTTGCCTCAATTACTGCGTTAATGCGGCGTGGCATGGAGTCGATGAGTTTCTGGCACTGCTCAGGTGTTATGAGAGCCCAGGTTGCTCTGATAGTGGCCTTCAACTCTTCTGCGTTTTTGGGTCTGGCATTCTGCATCTTCCTTTTCACAATACCCCACAGATTTTCTATGGGGCTAAGGTCAGGGGAGTTGGCGGGCCAATTTAGAACAGAAATACCATGGTCCGTAAACCAGGCACAGGTAGATTTTGCGCTGTGTGCAGGCGCCAAGTCCTGTTGGAACTTGAAATCTCCATCTCCATAGAGCAGGTCAGCAGCAGGAAGCATGAAGTGCTCTAAAACTTGCTGGTAGACGGCTGCGTTGACCCTGGATCTCAGGAAACAGAGTGGACCGACACCAGCAGATGACATGGCACCCCAAACCATCACTGATGGTGGAAACTTTACACTAGACTCCAGGCAACGTGGATCCTGTGCCTCTCCTGTCTTCCTCCAGACTCTGGGACCTCGATTTCCAAAGGAAATGCAAAATTTGCTTTCGTCAGAAAACATGACTTTGGACCACTCAGCAGCAGTCCAGCTTTTTTTTTCCTTAGCCCAGGTGAGACGCTTTTCGCGCTGTTTCTTGGTCAACAGTGGCTTGACACGAGGTATGCGGCAGTTGAAACCCATGTCTTTCAAGCGTCTCTTGGTGGTGGATCTTGAAGCACTGACTCCAGCAGCTGTCCACTCCTGAATCTCCCCCACATTTTTGAATGTTTTTTTTTTCACAATCTTGACCAGGGCGCGGTGATCCCTATCGCTTGTACACTTTTTCTGACCACAGTTTTTCCTTCCCTTTGCCTCTCCATTAATGTGTTTGGACACAGAACTCTGAGAACAGCCAGCCTCTTCAGCAATAACCTTTTGTGTCTTTCCCTCCTTGTGCAATGTGTCGATGGTTGCCTTTTGGACAGCTGTCAAATCTGAAGTCTTCCCCATGTTTGTGTAGGCTTCAGAACTGGACTGAGAGACCATTTAAAGCCCTTTGCAGGTGTTTTGAGTTAATCAGCTGATTAGTTTGTGGCACCAGGTGTCTTCAAAATTTAACCCTTACACAATATTCTAATTTTGTGACACACGGAATTTTGGATTTTCATTTGTTGCCACTTCAAATCATCAAAATTAAATGAAATAAACATTTGAATGCATCAGTCTGTGTGCAATGAATAAATATAATGTACTAGTTATACCTTTTGAATGCAATTACTGAAATAAATCAAGTTTTTCAAAATATTCTAATTTACTGGCTTTTACCTGTATATGTGTATATGTATATATATATATATATATATATATATATATATATATATATATATATATATATATATATATATATATATATATATATGTGTGTATATATATACATATATTTCACATTTAACAGTAAGCTGATAATGATAATTGTGCTGTCCAGTTGTTATATCTTGATTTCTTACACTTCTGAGTCTTATTTGCAAGTATTATATAGTAGACTTTGCATGCAGTTGCAATTCCAAGATGTTAGACGGGAGTAGTGTGTAGATGACACTGTTGCCTTGTCAGGCAGTCTTTTTTTGTGCTTTAAAAAGTGTTAATACTGTAAGTATTGTACTTGGTACACACCAGCTGTTTGATTGTAACGTGCATCATAGTTGTATTTCTCATTACCAAATTTTGGAGGTTTTGAAATTGCCATGCAAAATCGCTAATGCTAATCAGCATCATGTCTATGGAAAATCCAATGCAAATTAGCATTGTGCTAGCACATTATGAAAAGTGGAGCCTTACTTTACGTTCCATCAGGCATACTTGCTTTGTTGGCATGGAAAAATGCAAACAAGATGTTTAAGTGCATGTTTGCCCACCAATGATTTGAGCCGTCCGGGACGTTATTTGCAACAAAGTTATGAAAATATGTCAGCGTTGGATTTTACGTGAATCGATACTCAGTACTATCGCAGAATTCGGTCGGAGCTTTGAAAAAATGTATTTGGTACCCTTCCCCAATCAAACCTCCTGTTAATTGTCATTGATGAGCTACAGCCTGTTCCAGCTATATAAACAACCTGTGACGATCTGTCACTTAATTTCTGTTTGTTTTCCTTGTTTTTGTATTTACTTCCTATCAGTGCTCTTATTTTGGTTTCCACTTCCTGCTTGTTCCGCTGAGCACTGTTTGTTTTCCTCACCTGCCGTTGATTGGCAGCCGGTCTACACCTGCTGCCAATCAGCATATGTTGTATTTATGCCTTGTCTCGATAACTCCTCAGTGCTCGAAGATCACACTTTATGTTGGAACCGTTTTATGCAAGACTGCTTTCTCATCTGTTGATGATAATTAAAATCATCTTACCTGCTCATCGTCTTCCTGGTTCTTGGATCTTGGGGTCACAAAAACGGCAGCCATGCGAGTTCCTAACACAACCATCCACACCTAAATTAGAATCTCCATTTAACTTTGCTAGCATGATTTTCGACTGTGGGTAGAACCGGGAGAATGTGCTTTATTCCACAAAGAGAACCCAATCACACTTTAGTGCAACACTGCCCTATACAACACCATATGTTTAAATGAAAAACAATATATACAAATGTTTATGAACGTAGCATACATTGCAAATGAAAATCAAACATATTAAACAGCATATTACGAAAGGTTGGGTCGTCTGTCTGTGGCATAGTTATTCCACCTCTCTTACCCTACCGAGCCCATGTAATATAATCCTGTGATCGCGTTCAACACACAAGTTATTTTTAGCTGTAGTGGTTCGACCTCGTGGTTGAATTTGCCTCATTGTGTTAGCTAAAGTATCTGGAAGTGGAAACAAAGAGCATTCAGGCTGAATCAAAATGTGTTGATTGAACCACAATTAATATCCACCTTAGCTCATTCCCAACACTAATTATTGTTTATTGACGAGTGTGTAATAAAGAGCAGTCTGTTTACCATTGGCCTGTTGCATGCTGATAGACTGTGCAATGGTTTTGTTTAGGCTCTTATCAGCGCAGTCCTTCAGCCACATTTGAGAGGAGATAAATAGGGCTGTCCTCACATTTTCTCACTCTCTGCTTTGAGAGAGCAGCTGCCCAAACATGGGTTTATAGCCCTCTAAATGAATAGAGTTAGTTTTATAAACAACGACGCACCGTAGAAGCTCTAAAGTGGAATGCAGTCCATTCTAAGTTGAACTAGGATTTCATTGACTTTTAGAAACAATATTAAACAGTTGGTCAATCTGTCGCCCTAATAACTTTTATTAACTGCATTCATCTTAACTGTCATACAGTTGCAAAAAGCCGTTCATAGTAAAACCTAAAAACAAAAGTATGTATACTTTAATGACGACTGACGGGATGTGGTGACCAGCTTGCGGAGAGAGATTACTGCTTATACTTGGAAGGGGATTTGCTTCAAGACTGAACACAGCTCACTTTGTAGCTTACATTCTGTTCTTTGTTATTATTGATGTCCACTTACTGCCACTTCAGTCGGACAGTATTGTACTGACCTGCACAGTTTGACCATTATTGCCCGCCACTCATGTCAGTAAAAGAAAAATGCCTTTTATATATAACATATTCTTATGTCAAACAAACAAAATTGCTTTATTTTTCTATTATTTACATGACAGATTGTAATTTGAGCCCTGCCCAAAGCTAAATAAAGGTCTAAGACTTAAAACTAGGGATGTAACGATATGAAAATTTAATATCATTTATTATGACTAAAATTATCACGGTTATCATTATTATCGCGGTATTGTTGAATATGCTCATAACAAATTTATTCACACTGCAATTTTTTAACTAAATAAAAATAAAAAATAACTTTCTTATACTTTCTTGGCAGAATAAATATTAACTATTTTTTAGAATTCTTAAAGGCCTACTGAAATGCGATTTTCTTATTTAAACGGGGATAGCAGGTCCATTCTATGTGTCATACTTGATCATTTCGTGATATTGCCATATTTTTGCTGAAAGGATTTAGTAGAGAACATCGACGATAAAGTTTGCAACTTTTGGTCGCAGATAAAAAAGCCTTGCCTCTACCGGAAGTAGCAGACGATATGCGCGTGACGTCACAGGTTGTGGAGCTCCTCACATCTGCACATTGTTTACAATCATGGCCACCAGCAGCGAGAGCGACTCGGACCGAGAAAGCGACGATTTCCCCATTAATTTGAGCGAGGATGAAAGATTTGTGGATGAGGAAAGTGAGAGTGAAGGACTAGAGGGCAGTGGGAGCGATTCAGATAGGGAAGATGCTGTGAGAGGCGGGTGGGACCTGATATTCAGCTGGGAATGACTAAAACAGTAAATAAACACAAGACATATATACTCTATTAGCCACAACACAACCAGGCTTATATTTATTATGCCACAAATTAATCCCGCATAACAAACACCTCCCCCCTCCCGTCCATATAACCCGCCAATACAACTCAAACACCTGCACAATACACTCAATCCCACAGCCCAAAGTACCGTTCACCTCCCCAAAGTTCATACAGCACATACTGTATATTTCCCCAAAGTCCCCAAAGTTACGTACGTGACATGCACATAGCGGCACGCACGTACGGGCAAGCGATCAAATGTTTGGAAGCCGCAGCTCACTGTACCGCGTCTGCACATCCAACTCAAAGTCCTCCTGGTAAGAGTCTCTGTTGTCCCAGTTCTCCACAGGCCAATGGTAAAGCTTGACAGTCATCTTTCGGGAATGTAAACAATGAAACACCGGCTGTTTGTGTTGCTGCAGCCGCCCGCAATACACCGCTTCCCACCTACAGCTTTCTTCTTTGCTGTCTCCGTTGTTCATTGAACAAATTGCAAAAGATTCACCAACACAGATGTCCAGAATACTGTGGAATTTTGCGATGAAAACAGACGACTTAATAGCTGGCCACCATGCTGTCCCAAGATGTCCTCTACAATCCGTGACGTCACGTGCCGGCGTCATCATACCGAGACGTTTTCAGCAGGATATTTTGCGCGAAATTTAAAATTGCACTTTAGTAAGCTAACCCGGCCGTATTGGCATGTGTTGCAATGTTAAGATTTCATCATTGACATATAAACTATCAGACTGCGTGGTTGGTAGTAGTGGGTTTCAGTAGGCCTTTAAAAGTCAATTTAGTTGTTATTAAATGGTAACACCGTAGTATGAAGTATCATTTTGGAGCAGTTACATGATGTCAAAATATGAAAAACTATTAATTTACAGAAGTTATACAACGTATGGTGATACTGTCTTGACGGTTGACGGGTACCCGTCGCAAGATGGAGGACAGCTAGATTTATGTCTGCTCCACCCAACCCAAACGCGCACACCCCTTTAACAGTGACGTTGTAATGGTTATCAGCAAACCGTAAAGATTTGGATATTGGTTATAAATGGATGAATATTGAAGAAGCAGTCGCCCGTTTCCATTGTCCAAGGACTTTGTCATACATGGACATGGACATTTTTTGTTGTATCTAAATTCCCATCAGGATTTATTTTGAAGCGAAATGTGTCTCTTACCTTTGCATTGGTGTATACATTGACCTGATCACTGACCGTATAACAATCCACCTTTCAGGTAACCATCCACGGTTAAGGTAAAGAAGCATGTGCAATCAACATAAATTACGTGATTAGGGAAATCTGTATGAATACAGTAGGACGGAAATTCATATTTCCTTGTTTGTCGCGGTTTACCTGACACATAAAACGTGACAAATTTGGGGAGGGCACTATAGACCTTAGCTGCCAGATGGCAGTAGATTCTTGAATATCTTAAAATGTGTTTTGTGGTAATTCCAACTTTGACCACAGTGTCAGTTGCTAAGTAGAGTGCCACTTTCCATTATTTTCAGCAGACTGCATTGCAAAATGAGTAACCCCCTTCTTCCTTTCACCCGAGTTCCACCCAGGAATGTGGCCAAATGAATCCATACTAACTTGAACTAGGATTTAATTGACTTTTAGAAACAATATTCAACAGTTGGTCAAAGACTTAAAACTAGGGATGTAACGATATGAAAACGTAATATCATTCATTATGACTAAAATTATCACAGTTATTATTATTATTGCGGTATTGTTGAATATGCTAATAACTAGGGATGTCCGATAATGGCTTTTTGCCGATATCCGATATTCCGATATTGTCCAACTCTTTAATTACCGATACCGAAATCAACCGATACTGATATCAACTGATATACTGTATACAGTCGTGGAATTAACACATTATTATGCCTAATTTGGACAACCAGGTATGGTGAAGATAAGGTACTTTTAAAAAAAATTAATAAAATAAAATAAGATAAATACATTTAAAAACAATTCTTGAATAAAAAAGAAAGTAAAACAATACAAAAACAATTACATAAACTTGTAATTAATGAAAATTAGTAAAATTAACTGTTATAGGTTAGTACTATTAGTAGACCAGCAGCACGCACAATCATGTGTGCTTACGGACTGTATCCCTTGCAGACTGTATTGATATATATTGATATATAATGTAGGAACCAGAATATTAATAACAGAAAGAAACAACCCTTTTGTGTGAATGAGTGTGAACGTTTTTTGGGTTGGTGCACTAATTGTAAGTGTATCTTGTGTTTTTTATGTTGATTTAATAAAAAACAACAAAATAAAAACGATACCGACAATAAAAAAAAACGATACCGATAATTTCCGATATTACATTTTAACGCATTTATCGGCCGATAATATCGGCAGGCTGATATTATCGGACATCTCTGCTAATAACGAATGTATTCACACTGCAATCTTTTAACCAAATAAAAAAATAGCTTTCTTATATATATACTTTCTTGGCAGAATAAATATTAAATATTTTTTAGAATTCTTAAAAGCCACATTTTTATTTGTTTATTTTTTTCCTTTTATTTTGTAAAAGTTTAAAAATCATTTTTTTTAATTAAGGTAAATTGTTCACTTTATTTCATGACAGGTTTATGTAATGTCACGCGAGTTGAGTTCACTTTCTGTTGTAGACAGCTTCGTCTTTCTTAATAGAGTTTTAAAAAAAAAACACCTCCAAGTAGAGATCGATAGATCACTCTGTGCTATCTGTGATTACAGCACAGACAGTAGGTTCAATGTGCACAATTGAATATTTTAGTTGCTCAGCAATGTTTTTATGTAAGTTTGGGCTTGTGGTATGTCGTTTCTTTTAGGGAATGTCTCGCTAGTTGGTTTGTAAGTTTATGAAAGTGCGGTTATCAATCACGGTTTTATGATAAATTTCATTTAAAAGGGTAACACTAACCATCAGAAGTTTTACGTCGGTTATCATTAATAACGTTCATCGTTACATCCTTACTCCAAAACAAGGGGAAACTCTGGAGATAAGTTCCATTTCCAGTTCAGTGGTCATCGTCACAATAACCAACATTGGTACTTTTATGTAGGGGATACCGAATATACAGTGGTACCTCGGTTTTTGTAAATAATCAGTAAGGTTTTATGCAACTGCCTTATTTTCTTTCAGGAGTTATTGATACGTTTGTTATAGAACAGAGGTGTCAAAGTCGTTTTCACTGAGGGCCACATCGCAGTTATGTTTGGTCCCAGAGGACTGCTTCTAACAGTGAATACTATTATTACACACTTTTTTTAATGCATTTTATTAGTAGATTTTTTTTAAACTAAAATGTATAAAACACATGGTAATTTGCAATAATTTCACCTCCAAAATGTAGTGTATATTACTGTAAATGGACAAACAGTACTGCTGCTTTATGGTTAAAAAAAGGCAGCTCAGTTGCCAGAATTTTACCGTTTTTTTACTGTAAATAAAAAAACTGAAATTTTACAGTCAAATTTTGGCACCTGAGTGTGTGTTTGTTTTTACCGCAAATCGACAACTGTAGATTTTTTGGTGTAAATGCCAAAACGACACCACAGTTTAATACAGTAAAAAAATGTACTGATTTTTTCATTTAGAGAAAAACCATAGTAAATTTCACAATTTTATTATGAAATCTATTGCTACTTTTACATTGCACAATTTGATGGATAATTTGCTTTGAAATCATTATTTATTTCTATTTACAAAATAGTTTGAATGATTGATAATATATTTTTGCATAATTGAACAATATTTAAATTAACATAATTTGTGATTACATGGAGTACATATATATTTTTTCTCCCAAAATAGAAAGAAAGAATACATTTAGTAAGAAAAGTTACAGTACTTTATTGATACATTTTATTTCCAGGCTTTCGAGGGCCACATAAAATGAAGTGGCGAGCCACATCTGGGCCCCGGGCCTTGAGTTTGACACCTGTGATATAGAACCTGTCATACTTCTGAGGTGTTTGTATGTCAACTATACAGCAGCAAAATCTATATAAATATAATTCACTTAACTGTGCAAGAAACAGCCACTGTCACTACCCGACCGATACGGGAAGCCCCAATAAGTCCACGCATGCGCGAGGCCAACGTCATTTCCGTCAACTTGTTTTACGTTATGTTTGTGCCCGCCGTCACAGTTACCATGGTTTTCAATTTTTGTAATCTTTATTTCAATAACAATGTAACATACACATTACATACAAAACACAACAAACATAATTTAAAAATACAGTATTCATTTTAAAACCATATGGATCCTTTCAGAAGCCTGAACATTGTGTTCAGCAGCCTTAAATGGCAAATTAAAGTGCGGCACATTTTTTGAAGATAGTCACTCTACACCAGCGATTCTCAAACTGTTGTTACGTGTAGCACTAGTCGTACGCGGGCTCCATCTAGTGGTAGGCCAAAGAATCACTTAATTAAATATTCAAACACAGTGTTGCTGTTCAAACTTTGTGTAATGTTACAATGGCCAAAACTATTACATGCACTTGTTAAATAAAACCTCTGCCTTGTTTTTAATGAATACTTGGGCCCACACTGCAAAAACTGAAATCTAAGTAAGATTAAATATCTCAAATAAGGGTGATATTTGCTCATTTTCTGTCTGATAAGATAATTATTCTCACTAAGTAGAATTTATGTTAGAGTGTTTTACTTGTTTTAAGTGTTTTGGTCCTAAATTATCTCCGTAAGATATTACAGCTTGTTGCTGAGATATGATGACCTATATTGAGTAAAACATGCTTGAAACTAGAATATCAACTGTTGCAAAGCTGTGTCATCAACACAAGTATAAAGCTACTTTTTTAAAGTAATAATTTCTTATTTCAAGCATGTAAAAAAAAAATCATGACTTTGACACAATTGTGTTCTATATTAAAACAGATGACAGCCAAATGGATTTTGCTGTTTTATTTTCAATGAAACAATAGAAAATACGTACTCATATAGTAGTACGGTTGTTATTAGTGAAAATATACTTATTTTAAGGTATTTTGGGGTTCATTGAGGTTAGCTAATTTGACTTGTTTTAGAAAGTCTTGACAAGCCACATTTTCTTGTTCTATTGGCAGATAATTTTGCTTAGTTCAAATAAAATACCCCTTTTTTTTTCTTGTTTTTGAACACTGACTTTTTGCAGTGTAGTACACTACTGTATTTAATGTTGGTCATTATCGTAGTACTTGAAGAGCCAAGTTTCTTCGGAGGTGGTGGTACTTGATGAAAAAAGTGTGGGAACCACTGCACTACACACATGCCAGCGGAGATGTTAAACCGAAAGTTAACTTAGTGTATGTGTTGGACACACACACACGCATCAACACCTGCACGTACGCACACACACACACGCACACACCTTTCCACTCTCACTCTGACCGCACCCGGTACATTGTGACATCCTTAAAACTAGAGAGAATAATATGTGAGTTTGCGTACAGATAAAAAACAGGGTGATATCATTGTGTTTATCTCTTCAAGCAAAACGAAGGTCAAAGTGAGTAACTTCTAAAGCATTACATTTTTTCTGAAGGTGGAAAAATATTCCCTATGCAAAATCGTCTTTTGCAAGTTTTGCACCACCTTTGCACTCACTATTGGTCTGAGTAGATCACCCTTATCACACAACTAATAACATTAATAACAATTTCATAATGTGCACATGCTATTTAGCACTGGTTTATAGTATGCACTAGGGTTGTATGGTATACCGGTTGTATGGTATACCCCCCAAGGTATTATACTGACTTTGACAAGTACCGGTACTTTTTTTTTTCATTGACATGATGGTTCGCCATTGTGATTAGGGATGTCCCGATCCGATATTTGGATCGGATCGGCCGCCGATATTTGCCAAAAAATGCGTATCGGCAAGGCATGGGAAAATGCCGATCCAGATCCAGTTTAAAAAAAAACCTCCAGTCCGTGTTTTCCAACGCACCGATTTAAATAATACATTCCACTTTTCTGCTGCTCCCTAATTTCCGTTCTGCATTTTCCAGCACACCTTCAACACATCCACAGGTCTGTGGATTCTCACGCAATTGCTTTTAGTTGCTGGCATTATACGACAGGCTCTTCTCACACTTTTCTGTCTCCCTCTCACAGACAGAAAGCGCACCTTTTACATACGTCACATACTCTCACGTCATACGTCACATATGTATACGCCCTCCCCGAGCAGAGAGGTAGCAGCATGGCTAACGTTAGCTGTGATGCTAGCGCAGCCGTGTGACCAACGTTCCCTCTAAGGTGCGCAATTGCGCACTGCTCAAGCGTCCTCTGCGCACGGCAAATCTATGCCACGCACAAAATCAAATAAAAAAATAAGTGCATAACAATTTTCGACATACGGACACGACAGAGAAAACAGTTTTCGTTATCATTGTTCAAATATTGTAACGTCTGTCGAGACGCTTATCTTCATTCGGTGGTCACACGTCCACACCATCAAAATGCCGAGGCAAAAATTTCCACATCAACACCATATGAAAAAATTACTAATTTTTTTAGTTGTGATTTCCTTCTCTGCATGAAAGTTTAAAAGTAGCATATATTAATGCAGTATGAAGAAGAATGTTTTAATGTAGACATGCAAGCCTTGAAAGAAAATTTTGAAAATCAAGACTACATTTCCTGCAAATGGGTGCATTTCTACCCTATATTTAGATTTATTCTCATATCAAACTCTTTTGACTGTCTTTTTGACACTTACTTCCGGCGCCCCCCTCCACACCCTGGATTATAAATAATGTAAATAATTCAATGTGATTATCTTGTGTGATGACTGTATTATGATGATAGTATATATCTGATAGTGTATATCAGTATCATATATCTGATAGTGTATATCTGTATCATGAATCAATTTAAGTGGACCCCGACTTAAACAAGTTGAAAAACTTATTCGGTGTTACCATTTAGTGGTCAATTGTACGGAATATGTACTTCACTGTGCAACCTACTAATAAAAGTCTCAATCAATCAATCAAAACACATAGAATCATCATACTGCTGTGATTATATGCATCAAGTGTTCATTCAAGGCTAAGGCAAAATATCGAGATATATATCGTGTATCGCAATATTGCCTTAAAATATCGCAATATTAAAAAAAGGCCAAATCGCCCAGCCCTAGTTCAATGATGCCATTTCTGTTTGTCATGTATAATTTTGTCTATTTTGTGTTTATCCTTGAATAAACAGGTCAGTTTCTTGTTACCAACCATTGTGTAGTATTCAAACTCCCCTAATTCAGCTGGCTAGTTGTTATCAAGAGTACTAAAACCCTTTTCAACATGATTCTGACAACTAAGTAGGCTAAATAACTTTAAACTTTAATACATGCTCGGATAGGCCAGTATCGGTCAGTATCGGTATCGGTCAGTATCGGTATTGGATCGGAAGTGCAAAAACAATATCGGTATCGGATTGGAAGTGCAAAAACCTGGATCAGGACATCCCTAATTGTGATATTGCTGGTCATTTAAGCAGAGGTGCATGTGAGTCAATACACACACAGAGCACTTACAAGTGGAAACAATGTGGCGACAGAAGAGGGAGAATGGACATATTTTAACTTAAAAACTAATGATAAAAGTGGAAACAAAAAACATGCTTTAAAACGTAGCTGTCCCTCCACAATGTTTTAGCTGCTTTTAAATTACTAATCCTTGCCTTCATGGCCGCAAATAAACTATGTTTCTTAATTCTTACAAGTATCATCCCTGCAGGATGAGGAATAGCATGCTTTACTACACACCTTTGGAGGATACAATAGCTCACAGGAAGCTAACACTCCTGAATGTAAACAAATGGGTGGCTCTATGCAAATATTGATTGTAACGATACCAAGCACAAGAGGCGTGTATATAGTCAATGCAATGATTACATCGATATTTTTTTTAATCAAAACATCTTTTGTTATTTTTGTTTTTGTTTACAAACTCAGGAAATACGTCCCTGGACACAGGAGGACTTTTAATTATGACCAATGAATGACCCTGTAACTACATAGTATTGGATCGATACCCGAATTTATAATATCACCCAAAACCTATGTAGAGTATCCAAACAACGGAAGAATGTGTGCTTCTTTCATTTTAACAGAAGTGTAGATGGAACATGTTAAAACAGAAAATAACCAGATATTAACAGTAAATGAACAAGTAGAAAAATGATACACTGCAAAAAGTCAGTGTTCACAAACAAGAAAAAAAAAAATACAAAAATTAGGGGTATTTCATTTGTACTAAGCAAAATTATCTGCCAATAGAACAAGAAAATTTGGCTTGTCAAGACGTTCCAAAACAAGTAAAATTAGCTAACCTCAATGGACCCGAAAATACCTTAAAATAAGTATATTCTCACTAATAACAAGTGCACTTTTCTTGGTAGAAAAAAAAGAGACATTTTTGCTCAATATGTTGAAAAATATTCTTAAATTAAGTAAACGCTAGTGCCATTATCTTGACATAATGATATGCGCTCTGCATTACATTTCTTGAAACCAGCAAACTTATACTAAAAACGAATTTATTGTTCTTAATGGAAAGGCAACAAGGCAACCGCTTGTTACTCTCGGGTCTCCTAGCCGCTTAGGCAAATCATATGGTCTAAAAATGCATTTTTCCATCGACAACACGACATCATCGCGCCAAGTGCGTGCTCTTTCAGTCAATTAGTGCGCATATATACAGCCCGGACCCGGCCAAATTTTTTTTAATTGTAATTTTGAAGAATTTATCTGAATGTGCATGAACTATCTCTGTTCAAAATTGTTTGAAATGTCACATGTTAAATGTTTGAATATTAACTGTCAGTTTACTGTACTGTGCCAACTGTACTACTATATGAGTACGTATTTTGTGTTGTTTCATTGAAAATAAAACAGCAAAGTCCATTTGGCTGTCATCTGTTTTAATTATGAGACACAATTTTGTCAAAATCATGATTTTTTTTTTTCATGCTTGAAATAAGAAATTATTACTTTGAAAAAGTACTTTTATGCTTGTGAGTGTTGACGACACAGCTTTGCAACAGTTGATATTCTAGTTTCAAGCATGTTTTACACAATATAGGTCATCAAATCTCAGCAACAAGCTGTAATATCTTACTGAGATAATTTAGGACCAAAACCCTTAAAACAAATAAAATACTCTAACATAAAATCTGCTTAGTGAGAAGAATTATCTTGTCGGACAGAAAATAAGCAAATATCACCCTTATTTGAGATATTTAATCTTACTTAGATTTCATTTTTTGCAGTGTAGTCCATCCTTCTGTTTACTACCGCTTGTCCCTTTTAATTTTGACAAAATAATATAATGGAAAATGACACAATATTTACTGCATATGTCAGCAGTAGGGCTGCAACAACTAATCGATTAAAATCGATTATAAAAATAGTTGGCGATTAATTCGTTGGATCTATGCTATGCGCATGCGCAGAGGCAATTTTTTTTATTTTTTATATTTTTATTTTTATTTATTTATTTATTTTTTTAAAACCTTTATTTATAAACTGCAACATGTACAAACAGCTGAGAAACAATCAAAATAAGTATGGTGCCAGTATGCTGTTTTTTTTTCAATAAAATACTGGAAAGGATAGAAATGTAGTTTGTCTCTTTTATCCGATTATTAATCGATTAATCGAAGTAATTGACAGATTAATCAATCATCAAATTAATTGTTAGTTGCAGCCCTAGTCAGCAGCAAAATTAGGAGCCTTTGTTACCCGTTTGCTTACTTACTACTAGAAGAGAAGTTGTCTAGTATGTTCAGTATGTTATTTAATGCCAAAATTGTTGTTTGTTTGCAGTAAGAAACATGTTTAATGTAGCACAAGATTTTCCGTTAAAATAAAGACAATGTTTTTAAAAAAATGTTGTGTTGCCCTTTATTGTGAAAAGTATCGAAATACATTTTGGCCAATATTTTGGTATCGAGACTGGTGTGTGCACAGCACACTATAAACCTTGCAACTCACCACAGTGTTACCGTTTACTCGGTCGGGTGAGACGTGTGGCTATTTTGTTATGGACGCTGACATGTTACTGCAATCTGCCATAGCAGCAGCTATCACCAGTCCAGAAGATGAAGACAAAACACCCAAATATTTTTGCACTTTACAGCTGCGATTATAGGAGATACCAAAGACCTTGGGAAGTGCTGCGTCAAGAGAAAAGTCCCACAGTGACTCTCAGTGTGCTACTAAAGAGCATGATTGAAGTTAAAGGGGAACCACACTTTTTGGGGAATTTTGCCTATTGTTCACAATCATTATGAGAGACAAGAACACACGTCTTTTTTTTTTTAGGATTTTAAAGATGATAAAAAACGCTTGCAAGGTGCGGCTAGTGGGAGTCATAGTTGCAGCCTTCAATGCCCTCTAAAATAACTGCAAAACCCTCCAGCAAAATATTATATACCGTATTTTTCGGAGTATAAGTCGCACCTGCCGAAAATGCATAATAAAAAAGGAAAAAAACATATATAAGTCGCACTGGAGCCCGGCCAAACTATGAAAAAAATTGCGACTTATAGTCCGAAAAATACGGTACACACTGCAAGTCTATGTAATGTAATAACAGACACAGTCATGACAATATGTAATAAGTACAAAATGTACCGTATTTTGGTCATTTTATGCACAGCTGGAACTAATTCTTTGGCACATTTGTTTCCGTTTCCATAGCAGCGAACTTCCGACTTCCTGCAACAAATGTGTTCCTACTCCTTGAATCAGACACGAGTGTGTTTTCTAATCATGGCAAGACTTGGTAATAGACAACGAAGACGACTGTTTTTGGACAAATGAGAATTCACAAACGTATCTTTTTTAAACTAAATATACAGACAATGAACTGCTCCTTTTAGAAGCGAGCACGAAGGAGAGGCTGAAATGTTGGAGCAGACAGATGTCAAGAGAGTGCGACATGGTCACGCTGCAAATCTGGAACTTTGAGCCAAACTATGCCGAATTAATGGATTGCTTACCCAAATCAACTGGAAACATCTCCGGCCAGTTGGACCAAACAGACAATTGTCCCATCGAGTGAGTCACTATACTATTGATCATATCACCGTACACCACACAGTGCTGTCGCGCTGTGTACGAACAAAACATGACATCTGGGCTAATACTTTACTGATACTGTAATATGATTTTTCATGTTTTTCAGTCAGTACAAACTGGTGTTCTATCAAAGTGTGTTTGTTGTGCATGACAAAATCAGACGCGTTTCGTGTTGACGTAGAAGCGAGCTTATCCATAGTTAGCTTTTACAGCTAATACCGTAGAATGCCGATATGTTAGTACGCTAGAAAATTAGTTCCTCAGTGTTTTTTTTTTTCCTAACCAGCTTCTCAGGCAAATCATATAGTTGATGTAGATGCCCAAATCGGCTGTTCAGATTTACTTTACACAATTTTTTGTATTTGACTTTATTAAATGTATTTATATTATTTGATGCAGCCGGGCCGGAGCAGGAGGAGATAGAAAGAGAAAAAAAGGAAGACAGAGGGGGAAATTGTGGGGACAAGAGGGGGATTAGACAGAGAGACAAAAACAACAGCAAACACAACAATAACAACAACAACAACAACAATAGAGCAACCTCAGCAAATAGGATATGTACAAATATGATGGTAAAAGTGCTAGCAAAGAAGCAGTTAGCGAAATAAATAATAATACAGAAATGACAATGCGCATTATTACACTACAAATGGAGCAATACAAATACCAATAGAAACAGCGCTATTGATAATGAACAATACCAATAATTTACCTCTATTATCAACAATACAGTTGTTCAAATGCAACAATACATATACGTAATGATAACTCGAGATACAAAAGGATGCAGAAAAATGGAGGGGAAGAAAGAGAAGCAACCTACATTAACCTTGTAGATTGTTATAGTAACAATAGGTTAAGCTTTGTCAGTGTGCCATGTGTTACCCAGTTTCCCATAGCCTAAAGCAACAACGTTGATATATGTTTGATGAAACGTGATTATGTGCATGAGTGTATGTATGTATATGTACTTGTATATGTACAGTATGTGTATATGTATGTTTGTACAGTGCATGTATATGTACAGTATGTGTATATCTATGTTTGTAGAACGCCGATATGTTAGTACGCTAGAAAAATAGTTCCTCAGTGTTCGCTCTTACAATAACAATGTTGCTGCAGCTTGGTTGTTATACAGGTTTCCATCCATCCATTTTCTACCGCTTGTCCCTTTTGGGGTCGCAGGTTTACGGAACGTAAATGAAGTATTGTTGACGTTTTTTGAATGCATTTTAAAAGGGATTTAGAGGTTGAATGGATTGCTTCCATTAGCCACCAATAACGTGCCAATTTTTATGTTAGAATGCGGAAAAAAACCAAAAAACTAATGATAAGCAACATTCCAAAAAAAGGGCAGTTCCCCTTCAAAAGCTCATGCTTCGGTCATGCATGCAAAGTTATAGAACATTTCAAAATGCAATATTTTGTGACTCAGTTACATAAAAAGTATGTCTGTTCAGTCATGTACAGTATTTTCTTATTGTAGCTTTGTTAAATGTTAAAAAATGGTGTATCTCTCGTGAGCTGAGTGGACCGTCAATCACACCCAATGATTATTTTACTCCCCTCCTGATAATTTTGTTTTGGATTCTATGCAGACGTTTTATTGGTGGACTTATTTGGATTTATGTCAAAATGTCATAAATGTAAATTTTGCTATTATCTTGAAATAAAATGTAAAAATGGTAAATTGATTATACGTGTAAAGCGCTTTTCTACCTTTAAGGTAGTAAAAGTGCTTTTACAATATTCCCACATTCACCAATTCACACACAGGACATTTTGTGACTTGTAACTTATAATTAATAAACCTTTGACCCATTGAAAAAACGTCTCTTTTGTGGACCTAAAAGATTCCCCCTGCTTTCGAGCTAATCTGAGGTCTTTTTATGGATTTGTTAAAAGGAAGTCTTTAATCATGGCATATTAGCAAGCTCTATGAAATACACGCCCTTTCTTCATAGCTTTTATTGACGTATCCTTCTTCAAAGCTGATCTCCCTCTTCCTATCTGCAGCCAGATGAAGTCATCATCTCCCAGTCGGAGTAGAAACAGAGCCAAAGGGTTGCTATGGAAACTGACCCCGTAATTGTATTACCCCTGTGATAGATGCATTATACTAAATAACACATAGCAAGCCTTTGCGTTCTTCTCACTCTCAGATACTTCATCTACTGTACATATGTTTGGTGTGATACAGCAAACCCTTGTTTATCGCTGTTAATTGGTTCCCCGGCCTGACCCTGGTAAATGAATTTCAGCAAATTTGAAATGATTAAATGTGTAAAAAACTGTTAACGGCTTTCAAAATGTGGTTTTCAACATTACTGTAATAGGTTTGTAAAGTATACCGGTATTAGTATAGTACCACGATACTAATGAATCATATTCCGTACTATACCGCCTCTGAAAAGTACCGGTCCACCGCCCCATCGCCCCCCTACGTCGTGTCATTGCTGGTTTACGAGTAGACGAGCATGTTCGACAATGCACAATCACAGAGTACTTACAAGCAGACAGAGTGTAGACAGAAAAGGGAGAACGGACGCATTTTGGCTTAAGAACTAACGATAAAGGTGAAGCTATAACACTGAAACGCCTTCAGGAAGTGGTACTTTAAACATGGCTAGCTTTTTAGCTACTTCTTAAATCACTAATCCTTGCCTTTATGGCGACAAATAAAAGTATGTTCCTTACAAGTATCATCCCTGTAGGACCAGGAATAGCTAAACATGCTTCACTACACCCCATAGCTCACTGGAGTCACCGCTAATGACGCCGTACCTAAATGTAAAAAAATGCCATGGGTGGATCTACACCTGACATTCACTGTAATGATACCAACTACAAGACCGTATCTAGTCGATACTACTATGATTACATCGACATCAGTAAATCATTTTTTGTTTTTTCCAAATTCATATTACGTTTTTAAACTCAGGAAATATGTCCCTGGACACATGAGGACTTTGATTATGACCAATGTATGATCCTGTAACGACTTGGTATCGGATTGATACCCAAATTTGTGGTATCATCCAAAACTAATGTAAAGTATCAAACAACAGAAGAATAAGTGATTATTACATTTTAACAGAAGTGTAGATAGAACATGTTAAAAGAGAAAGTACGCAGATATTAACAGTAAATGAACAAGTAGATTAATAATTCATTTTCTACCACTTTCCACTGGTAATGTCGACAAAATAATAGAATGGAAAATGACACAATATGTTACTGCATACGTCAGCAGCTAAATTAGGATTCTTTGTTTGCTTACTTACTATTAAAAGACAAGCTGTCTAGTATGTTCACTGTTTAGGACAAACTTGCAATAAGAAACACATGTTTAATGTACCCTAAGATGTTTTCTTCAAATAAAGCCAATAATGCAATTTTTTGTGGTGCCCTTTATACAGACTTGCCAACCCTCCCGGATTTTCCGGGAGACTCCCGAAATTCAGCGCCTCTCCCGAAAACCTCCCGGGACAAATTTTCTCCCGAAAATCTCCCGAATTTCAGGCGGAGCTGGAGGCCACGCCCCCTCCAGCTCCATGCGGACCTGAGTGACGTGTCGACAGCGACCAGCCTGTTTTCACGTCCGCTTTCCCACAATATAAACAGCGTGCCTGCCCAATCACGTTATAACTGTAGAATGATCGAGGGCAAGTTCTTGGTTTCTTATGTGGGTTTATTGTTAGGCAGTTTCATTAACGACCTTCCAGCGCGGTAACAACACACAACAGCAGTCACGTTTTCGTCTACCGTAAAGCAGTTCGTCTGCCGTAAACAGCAATGTTGTGACACTCTTAAACAGGACAATACTGCCATCTAGTATACATGCATATGTGACAATAACATCTAGGGCTTTTAGAGAGTGCAGTACACAACTGCTATACATATATATATATATATATATATATATATATATATATATATATATATATATATATATATATATATATATATATATTATAGCTAGAATTCACTGAAAGTCAAGTATTTCATGTACATATACATATACATATATATATATATATATGTGTGAAATACTTGACTTGGTGAATTCTAGCTGTAAATATACATATACTTTCCCCCTCTTAACCACGCCCCCAATCACGCCCCCTCCCCACCCGCCACCTCCCGAAATCAGAGGTCTCAAGGTTGGCAAGTATGCCTTTATATAGAAAAGTATCAAAAAGTATCAAATACATTTTGGTACCGGTACCAAAATATTGGTATCGAGACAACACTAAACTGTAGACATGAAAAACACCAACATACCTTGACACTTGTTTAATCCAACATAATGCTACCTGAGGCAAAGCCAATTAGTAGCCACTAAAATCTGTATCGCGATATATACTGCAGCCTCCTGCGATTACAGCAGTGACATGTGGTGAACTTTGCACCAGGTGAGACATTTTGGAGTTTTGTTTCTTTTGTTTAACTTAAGTTCATATTCTGTAATCATTGTTAATACAGGCTTGCACATTAAAATACCAAGAAAAAAAAGGGAGTTCTTCACTTTCATTAAAAACGTTATGATAATGAAATCATGATATGATAAATGGGACCAAACAGTACAATTAATAAAATGTATAAACTATTTGGAATGTTTCTTACCTTTCTGTATTTGTATTTAAAGCAGCACAAGCTATCCTCCATGAAACATGTGCGATGCTTTATTGAACTCATGATGTCTCGCGGGCCAAATTGAACTTGGCCCGCGGGCCAGAGTTTGGACACCACTCATTTAAACTGGAGTGCTCAACATGTCATGCACGTGCTGCACATCGTTACTCCTCTCTTTCTTGCACCCTCTACCTCTGAATAGGAGGAAGTCAAATCTGCTCCAAGTATCAGTATTACTTCCTCAGTTTAACGACTCAGTGCCAAGCTGAGGTTATTCCAGTGTGAGACAACAACTCCCGTCTAAAAATGAAACGCTTCCCAAGCGAAGTGAACACAAGAGCTGTTATTGGTGCTTAGGTTGTGAAAATTGCGGACGCCCACATCTCCTACTTGAGTCATAGAAAACTATTAGTCGTTTTTAGTCTACTTGAAAAATATGAGTACATTGTTGAGATTCTCAGTTACAGTACTGTTTTAATTCCTACGGCGGGGCTATTTAACTGGCGGCCCAGGGGTCCGAGAATGACCAGACCGGCCTGTGAGTTCGGTTAAAAAAAAACACCCGGCCTGTGAGTTCGGTTAAAAAAAAACAATCAGTTAAGAGACTAACATTTTTTCATTAGATTCCCTAAAACAATAGAGCACTGTCATACAGTATATATGATTTTTTTGTATTAGGTGCTTAAAACAGCAGCTAGCTCCTGTTGTATATGAGAGAAATTAGTGTATTTTTATGAAACCAAGCATTTGTTTTGTAACCCCCAAAAAATGTTGCTAACTAAACAAAAAAATAATTATACAACTAAATAAAAAAATATTATACATTCAACTTAATGTAAAAAAAAGTCAAAACAAAAAAAAGTTTTGATTGGAAAGTGCAATTTTTTAAAATTACGACTCAACTTCCTACCACCTCCAAAGACATGCACCTGGGGATAGGTTGATTGGCAACACTAAATTGACCCTAGTGTGTGAATGTGAGTGTGAATGTTGTCTGTCTATCTGTGTTAGCCCTGTGATGAGGTGGCGACTTGTCCAGGGTGTACCCCGCCTTCCGCCCGAATGCAGCTGAGATTGACTCCAGCACCCCCCGCAACCTCGAAAGGGATAAGCGGTAGAAAATGGATGGATGGAACTTAAATTTTGTGGGCGGGGCCTCCTCTGTACAATATGTTAGAAGTACGGCTGTCAAACGATTAAAATATTTAATCGCGATAATCGCATTTTGTTCTTAATTACCTCAAAATGAATCAGGATTATCGCAAATATACAACATTTTTCATCATTAATACGTGTGCCCCAGACAGATCATTTTCAAGTTTTAACACCATGAACAGACAATTAATTTGCTTTAATGAAATGTATTTTAAAATGTATGTTTTTATTAAACAGCTCAACACAAAAAGGACAAACATGATTTAATGACAATTACAGTTAAAAAAATGCTTACTGTGTGTTTTGTGTTTTGTATAAATACAGCATTTGTATTCCTGCTTTAGGAGCACTTGAATTCAGAGGAGGAGCTACACTTCCATGTTTAAATTAAACAGTTTTACGCATAAATAACACAAAATGTGGATTGTTGTGATCATGCTTTGATTGTCGAAGATGTTTGGTAATATTTATCCATCTATGTTCTACCGCTTGTCCCTTTTGGAGTTGCGGGGGGCTGGAGCCTGTCCCAGCTGTAATCTGTGATATCTCTACCAGAATAAATTATTCTGATATTCTGTACATTAAATGTTGTACAAGTTAATGGTCTTCATATTTCAGCATGGCAATGTTTGAACCTTCCCTATTAATTAATCAAATATAATATTCAGCATGCTAATCATTCTGTAATTTAGGACTCGACCAGAAGATGTTATAAAATAATTTACACATTTTCCTCAACTGATGTACTAGCATTTCTGTAGATGCAAATATCACAGAACAAAACACCTCTGACAAATAGGGATGGGTACCTCTCACATTTAAATCAATACAGTATTTCTTGTATCTGGGAATCGATACCAGTACTCAACGGTACCAATTTTTGGTACTTTAGTGTGTGTTCATATGGTTAAAATGTTTTATTTGTGTAATAACTATTGCAAGTTGAAATGCAAAATAGGGCTGGGCGATATGACCTTTTTTTAATATCTCAATATTTTTAGGCCATGTCACGATACACGATATATATGTCGATATTTTGCCTTAGCCTTGAATTAACACTTGATGCATATAATCACAGCAGTATGATGATTCTATGTGTCTACATTAAAACATTCTTGTTCATACTGCATTAATATATGCTCATTTTAAACGGTCATGCAGAGAGGGAAATCACAACTCAGTCAATTGACCAAAACTGTATTTATTAAACAGTTATCAAGCAGTGGCACAAACATGTCATTTCAAAACAGAAAGTGCAAGATTGTCAGAGACATTTTAAAACAAGCTATGAGTGCACTTTTGTGCATGATGTCAGTAAGATGACATATCAAAACAACACTAAATTGAAGTGCACTTTTTGTACAGAACGCCACTACAATGGTTTAAAACAAATAAAGTGCACTTTTGTGCATGATGTCACACAAGATATTTTAATAACTGTCAAATAAAAATGAGCTGCATAATAGGAAATCAAATCGCTATGTGGTAGGTTACTGCGGACGTAATCTCCTTCTGTTGTTCACTATTTTTTTCATGCGGTGTTGATCTGGAAATGGTTGCCTCGGCATTTTGTTGGTGTGGCACCGAACGGAGATGTTGACATGCGGAGTAAGCACTTTTCATTCTCTAGCGGGTGACTTTTCAAATGATGCTACTTTTTGTAGCAACGCTTTTGCCCCACACTTGACAAATTACGGTTGTCTGTTCGACATATTCCCACTTGAAGCCTAACCACCGCCAGACAATGGACCCCGTGCTGTTTTTCTTGGAATTAATTCTTCCTTCATTTGTTACCAGATTTGCACCTTCTTTCTCTCGTATTACCACTCGCACCACTCCGCTAGCACCACAGCTAACGTTACCCATGCTGCTACCTCTCTGCTCCGAGAGGGCGTATATGTATGTGACGTATGTAAGAAGGTGCGCTTGCTGTCTGTGAGAAGGAGAGACAAGAAAGAGTGAAAAAAGCCCGTAGTGTAATGCCTGCAGCTAAAAGCAACTGCGTGAGAACGTATACTCGAATATCACGATATAGTCATTTTCAATATCGCACAGAGACAAACCCGCGATATATCGAGTATATCGATATAACGCCCAGCCCTAATGCAAAGCTATCATATTCTTATACAGCAGGCTTTTTACCAGGAGGAGACGTAGAAGATGTCGCCGTTATCGTCACCAAATGTAACCGTCTTTCATTTCTGTTCAGCTTTTATGTCATCTTACTTACTAAATCAGTCACAGTAACAATCTAAATGTTGTTATCACTGCACCTTAACCGTAATCTGGACAGTGGAAGTGAAACACCACCCACCTCTTACGACGCGTGCAGCAGGCATTTGCTGCAGTGATGTCTCCTCTTCTCACGGCGAAAAATAGTCCTTTCTTGCCGGGAGAACACCTTGCCATGGCTTTGAACCTGATATTTCCATTAAGTAGCCTTTCATTTGTCCATTTCTGCTTGCTTGTGAGTCATCAGTAGCAAGTAAACTGCAGCCAAGTTACCCCCACTACGGCACCGCTCGAGGGTCAGAAAGGACGCATGTGTGTTAATCGCCCGTAAAAAAAAAAAAGGCCGTTATTGAAATTCAGACTTAACGGGTTATTATCGCGTTAACTTTGACAGCCCTTGTTAGAAGCCTTTTTATTGGTCAATCTTGGGCTTCACGGTGGCAGAGGGGTTAGTGCATCTGCCTCACAATACGAAGGTCCTGAGTAGTCTTGGGTTCAATCCCGGGCTCGGGATCTTTCTGTGTGGAGTTTGCATGTCCTCCCCGTGACTGCGTGGGTTCCCTCCGGGTACTCCGGCTTCCTCCCACCTCCAAAGACATGCACCTGGGGATAAGTTGATTGGCAACACTAAATTGGCCCTAGTGTGTGGATGTGAGTGTGAATGTTGTCTGTCTATCTGTGTTGGCCCTGCGATGAGGTGGCGACTTGTCCAGGGTGTACACCGCCTTCCGCCCGATTGTAGCTGAGATAGGCTCCAGCGCCCCCCGCGACCCCAAAAGGGAATAAGCGGTAGAAAATGGATGGATGGAATCTCAAAGATGGTGTGGACCATTAGGGCGTGACTGCTGGCTTATTCCCCCTTCAACAGCAGACATCAGTCCATTTTCTACCGTTTGTCCGTCTCAGGGTTGCGGGGGTGGCTGGAGCCTATCCCAGCTGCATTCGGGCGGAAGACAGACAGCATTCATACTCACATTAACACACATGTGGAGAACAAATACCATAAACCAGTGGCAGGCGATACAGACCAATAAAACTACTTCTAACACAGAAGGGACCCAGCCCACTAGATTGAAGTTGAGTCTAACCCAAAAAATCTTTTTGTAACCACACAGAACAAGATTTGAAACTAAAATAAATCTTTGCAATTAAACAAAACCAATTAATTTTTTGTAGTTGCAAATATTTATTTAGTTTTCTTTTTAGAATTTTAGGTTTTTTTTTCCTATAAATATATTTCAAATATAGTTTGTAAATATTTTTGGGGGTTGCAAATCCATAATGTAACGCTGACAAAACAAATCGACACACATGTCCATTGCAGAAGATCCTGGTTTTCAGGAATATACAAAATAAAAATGAAAGTGAGGAAGAAGTGTGGCCCCCCGGCCGTTAGCTGTCTGGAAATGTGGCCCCCAAAACAATTGATTTGAATAGCCTCGTTGTTATATAAAACACTTTGCTGTGCATCCAAAGACTGTTTTTCTTTTTTAATTTGTCCAAGCTGACCTTAAGCGATGTTACAATTTACTTTGTCTAGCAGCATTTAAAAAAAAACAAGCTTGTTTACTTCTCACTGACAGATCGAGACCAGGTGCTAACATTTATATTTGCTCTTTAAAGATGGCCTTGCTGTGCTGACTGCATACAGGATCAACGTGCCCACAGGTACGGGCAGATTAGAGGCTTAATGTGACGCCTGTCTGTCCGTCCTTTTATCACTTTTCTCCTGTCCTCTCATTTCATCTACTTGTTCCCATGACACCAAGCTCTGCTCAATCCATAAGCATAACTCCGCTTCTGTTTGGCTGCTAATTCTGCACTGGTATGTGTGCTAATCACACCCAAGAGTGCCTTTGCCTGTTTGCTGTTTCAGCCTCCATATCGGCTCCCCCCCCCCCAACTGCAGGTTGCTTAATGTGTTGTGTTCATGGCTGAAGTGTCTCATGTGCACTGATGCATGTTACAGTCATGCACGCCAACATCAGAAATGAGGCCATTTTTCAAACAATGGATGATTCGTCAAGACAAGTGTATTGCCCACATTAGTTGTAAATGTGCATTATCACAACACATCATTAAGTTACATAAATAAATATTATGTAATGTTTCTATGTAGGGATGTTCCGATCCATGTTTTATGCTGCCTATGGCAATACCAGTCATTCATGATAGAGATCGGCCCATACCTATACCAATCATATGTATTAACTGTAGTTCTTTCAATGTATTTATGGAGAGTGATATTGACAATTATACAATATGTATATGAGTAAAACAAAGTCAATAGTACACAATAACTTAGCGGCGGGCTGTGCATTTCCCACCTGGGCCTTCAGTGATGTCCGACTTCAATGATTACCTCTTAAAATATCATCAATGATGTCACCACATGACCATTGCTGGAGAAATACTATAAAGAAACACATTTACGCACTACTGGGCATTGTACAAAACAGGTTATTTTCTGGCACATTTAAAAATGATTAAACCATATCTTATGTAATACTGTCAAAATTAAAATTGCAAAAAAACATTAAACGTGAAAAAAATAAAGAAATAAAATATCTGAACTCACATTTCATCGCCGGGACAGCTGAGCTAGCTTCCGGGGTTGGCTGACATCGTCTCACAAGATGTAGTTATTCATTAAATATCCTTCTTGAAAATGGCCTTGCAAATATATGTGTTGTCTTGTCTAGTCATAAAAGTGAAAGTAAACTTTGATTGATTGATTGATTGAAAGATGTAGACCAGGCGTGTTGGCTGAGTTCTTAAAGTTTACTCCACAGCGTGCTCATCAAAAACATCCAGCTGCCGGCATTTGTACATTCAACCTAAACGGGGCTACTGTGCATGCTCTTCACTGCTGTGGCATGCTGGGTAATGGAGTTATTGTGTTACCTAGCTCAGTGGTACCCAACCACCGGGCCGAGGCCCGGTACTGGTCCGTGGATCGATTGGTACCGGGCCGCACAAGAAATTGAAAAAAAATAAAAATAATAATTTACTTTTTTTTTTTTTTTTTTTTTTAATTAAATCAACATAAAAAACACAAGCTACACTTACAACTAGTGCACCAACCCAAAAAACCTTCCTCCCCCACTCATTCGCACAAAAGGGTTGTTTCTTTCTGTTGTTAATATTTCTGGTTCCTACATTATATATCAATATAGATCAATACAGTCTGCAGGGATACAGTCCGTAAGCACACATGATTGTATTTCTTTATGACAAAAAAAAAAAAATACCATTCCCCCCCCGCCCTCACGTTGCAGCGTCAGTATTTAAACTAAAACTTTGCTCATCTACGGTCCGTGGGACAAATTTTCAAGCGTCGACCGGTCCGCAGCTACAAAAAGGTTGGGGACCACTGACCTAGCTCATAACATCACAATATATATCTGCCTTGGGCCAGCTTGAAGGCCTTACTGACAACAACTCGTGATCTGATTGGCTCTTGCAACTGTCCATCAAATACATATCCCAGACGCCAGCATTGTTGATTCTGAAGGCCTTGGGCTGATTTGGTACAGCATGGCAACATAAGCTAGCTGCATTCTGATTGGATACAAATTCTAATCTAAAAACAACAGCACTGGAAGGAGCATAATATGACATGAGAGAATATGAATACTTTTAGACATTTAGGGAAAGTAAATACAAAATTACTTCTTTCTTTATAATTATGATCATTATTTCTGGTTATGTTAGGCCAGCAGAGAAGGCCTTGCTGGCCCTGACGACGGAATTATTTCCTAAGTTTGTGAACATTAACAAACAAGATTTTGAGAACATCAACATATTGACCTAATCACTCTTGTATCAATCATAAACTGATACCACACTTGGTATCAACACCACCATTTTATGGATCGATTTGCCCTCCACTTACATTCATATATAACAGTTTTTACGCTATCTAGACTCTTATTAATGTATTTGTTAATTACCTTTGCTGCAAAGTGGTTTAATTTAGACTTCTTTTTACACTTCACTAAGTACTTATTTATTGTATTGTTTAAAGCTAGCTTAGCGGTTAGCTTAGCTATTAGCATGCCTGCCATGCTTGTTCTCAGTGTGTAACATGTTTAGCTTTGTCCTACAGTGATAATAATACTTGATAAGGATACTTTAAGATAAGTGTTTGCATATAGTATATTATTGGTACGAATGTTTAACCAAAATGTATGTGTTTACATAGCTGTTGGATCATTTTTGCTCTAGGTATTTACTGTGTATATATTTTTACAGGTATTTATGCTATGTACAAGGTGTATTTGTAATATCTTGTGTAAAGGAAATGTAAAACGTTTTTACATGTCTATGGAGCTCAAGATCAGAGCCTGGTGTCTTATGGTTTTGCTGCATCTTGTATTTGACTTTGTTGATAGGGTTAGACGAAATAAGTGTTTAACTTTAGCCTAAATTTATCCT